>NW_024088339.1:0-39494 GCF_009730915.1 Dioscorea cayenensis subsp. rotundata
CTTCATTAGTCTCAATCTGTGATCTCTTACTAGAGGAATAGCAATATAACAAACTTGTTGAGCGATCAGCTAAAACAAAATGGTTTATTGCTATGAATCTTTGTTGTGATTAATTCAACAAGACCATAGCGAGGATTAACCTTAACCCCTTTTTCCATATCAAACCAATGACATTTAAAAAGTATAAATTTGTTTCCAACACCAAAATATTCTAATTGGATAATATCCTCCAAGACACCATAAAAATCTCTCACATAATCATTATAAGAACTTCCTTTCACGAAAACTCCACTATTTTTTTTATTGCAGTTTTTCCATAGTCTTGCGAGTGGGACTTGAAACCATTTATAAAATAACCATTGTAACATTGAGCAATTCATCCAGGACCATATGACATTTCGACAACACGAGGATCAATTTCATCTTTATGTGTTGCCACCTAAAAAAGTGTAAGACATAGATCAATATTTTGTCTCACAAATATACGCATTCACTAGTAATACAACCATATTTTTATACAAAACTTACAAATTGTCTAAATCATTTTGGAAATCTTGTATCTCGTAATTTCTCTAATTCCTTGTCAGAGATATTCACACATTCTTTTTTTGTCATTTCATCAAACATCCTATATTTAAGAAAATAAAGTTAGTGATATTGATTAAGTTTAAATTTGTATTTTGTGCCATAAATAAACTCCACATATGGATATATCTCCTCGCAATTCATAAGTACATATAGTTCTGTAGCATAATGCTCTTCGTCCTCAAGAAATCTAGCATTATTCATTGACCCAAAAGATCGACCAGGATGAGAGAAAATTGAAACTCGTCCTACAGATTCAACATCTCCATCATCATCATGCGAGGCACACGATTTAATCTTGTTTCCATAGTAAATTCAAAATACATTGAACAAAATGATGAGATTTCTTCTATGATATACGTCACGCAGATCCTTCCGCACATGCTTGATTTTCACCTTTTACTTTAAATGATGCATCTAAAACATCATAAAAGGAACTATAGGTTTAAGTTATAATGTAAAATATTAGAACAGACTTTTTATTTGTAATTGACCAAAAGTATAGAAAAATGAAAAGAATGCTACCTTTTCAAACTGATACATCCAACGATACACTAGTCCCTCCAACCTTAACCTCATAGGGTAAGTGTGTAGCAAAATGGGGAGGAGATTTTTCTAGTTTGCATATTGTTTCGACAATGGTAACACAATTTTCCACATGCGATGTGGGTGTTTCAGTTGAGCACTCATGTGACCACTAGTGATTGCATCATCATATAGTGTTAGCACCATATCACTTATGACGATTGGTATCAGTAAAAGCGTTGCATGAAAACATGACAATTGCATGACTTTTCAACCCATTAAACTTGCATTCAACTTCATTCTACCTTGAGATATATTTGATGCAAAACCATCGAGGAAGTTTTAACTACTTCACCCATGTACCAACAGGTTTCTCACGTCCTCTTTTACTTAAAAGTGTGCGAGGCTTGTGGGATGTAAAACCACGGCCATTTACAGTTTCTACCAATTCCAATTCTTTGCGAGTGCAATACACCGCCACATCCTTACGAGCTTTTATGTTGTCTTTTATTTTGCCCTTTATATCCATCATAGTATTGAATACATTATCAAAGACATTTCTTTCAATATGAATAACATCTAAATTATGACGTATAAGATTTGTGTGCCAGTAAGGTAACTCCCAAAATATACTTTTCTTCACCCAATTATGACTTTCTCCAAACCCCATAAGCTTATCTTTGTTGCATTTACTGCCACATGTAATATCTGGAAAGCAATTCAACTGTGTCAATATTTCATCACTTGATAATTGAGGAATTGGATAGTCATGCTCAAGTCTTTTTGAAAATTTATATTTTTGCCTCCTAAATGGATGATCTCTTGGCAAAAATTGGCGATGACAATAAAAAAAACATGGCTTCCTACCATAAACCAACCTGAAGGACTTAATATGCCTTATGCAATAAAGGAATGATAAAGTTCCGTGAGTACTCCAACCGGACAACATGCCATAAGCCGCGAAATCATTAATTGTCCATAACAATGATGCTCTCATTATGAAATTCTGTTTCTTAAAAGCATCATAGGTTAGGATACGATCATCCCATAGTTGGTTCAACTCATCTATCAAAGGCCGCAAGAACACGTCAATGTTTTGGCTTGGCCTTTTTTTTTCCCTGGAATAGCCATATTAAGAACTATGTATGGTTACTTCATGCACATCCAAGGAGGCAAATTGCACACAACAAGCATTAATAGCCAAACAAAATATGGTTTTGTTGCAGGTCCAAAAGTACTAAAACCATTAGCACATAGCCCGAGTCTCACATTACATGGTTCTTGACTAAAAGATGGATATGTTTCGTTAAAATGTTGCCATGCCTTCCCATCAACAGGATGTCTAAGTACTCCATCATTGTTTTGATTATGCTGCATACCTGCCATGTTTTTCGGTAGTCTTTTCTGACATATAAAAGCCTTTGAAGTCCGGGTATAAGTGGTAAAAATAACGTAAAATTTTGCATGAAAATCTCCTTTTGCTTCCTTTTTGATTTCCCCATTTGCCTCATCTTTCTGAGGATGCCCACAAAAAGAACAATGGTTAAAGTTCACTTCGGGCTTCTTTATAAAAAAGCAACATGCAATTGTTTTGACAAACATGAATCTTCTCATAATTCATACCAAGATTTTTTCATCTTTGTTTTGTTCTATAAAAGATGTCGGGGTAGGCATGCATCTTCTGGAAGCATATTCTTAATCATCACCACAAGACGATCAAAACAATCTTCGCTCATGTTAAAGTTAGACTCTAAATTTAGCAATTGTGATAAAGCTGATAACTTTGTGTACTTGCCACAACCTTGATATAATGGTTCATCTGCATCATGCAATAAAAAATAGAATGTAGCTGCTTTAGGATTTGGTTCTTCTTTCACAAAACTTGAGCTACTACCATGATAAGGAGGAATATTAAAAGTTGGGCTCATAAAATCCATAATATCTGAGTATATGGATTTCGGGATTCCACTTGAGACATTGTGTCAACGTGTTCATCTCCATATCTAGAAGATTGCCCAATTTCATATTCTCCATGAGAAGTCCAAGTTGTATAACCAAGCATAAATCCATTATAGTAAGTGTCTCACGAATTGTATCAACAATGCGAAACATGCTATTTTCACACCGCGACAACAAGGACATCTTATAGAATCTGGCGACAATGTACCATTTTGAGAATATACAAAGGCAATAAATTCCTCTACCCCCTTTATAAATTCATCATTGATGAATGATGCCCGATCCCTACGGCAATACATCCAAGACCAATCTCTAACCATGTTTCAAGTCTAACAAAACACACACACACACACACACACACAACATTGTATTAATATTATTTGCACAATTAAAAAGTATTCAAATAATAAAGTATTTGTACAATTAATTAAGGTAGCATTATTTCCCCTTACTAGTAAACGGGTATGGTCATACAAATATGAGTTAAAGGTCTACATGCAATTCCATCAATAAATCCATGCTTAAAAAGAACAAACTAGTAACAAAATTGAAATCATTTCATTATATTATAATGGGATTAAATTAATATTATTTTTTACTTCCACATAACTTCAAATTGCAATTTATGACAAATTAAAAAGAGATTAAAATAAATGTGTACCGTTAACAAGAGTGCAAAATTCAATTTGGGAATCCTATGAAGTCTGTGAAGCCCAAAAACTATCAATCACCAGAGAAGTTGAAATTTGTTGTCCACCCAAATCTGTAATCACGAAAGAATTGACTAAATATTATTTATAAATTCTAAGCACATATAAATTTTAATATCTAATTTATATAATAAGTTCTTCATCAAAATTCTTAACATATTTAAAATCCAAAATATATTTAATAAAATAAAATAAATATGAAATTAATTTAAATTAATTTAAATAATATAATTGGATTAAAGACCAAGTTGTGGTTGACAGAGTTGACTTAAATTATTTAAGATAAATTAATTTTAATTTATCTGAAATAAATTTAAATTAATTTAAATAATATAATTGGAATCAATTCATCCAAAATTTATTCCTCTATAATATATGATAAGAGCACCGGTTGTGATACATACATATATAGAGAAGACTAATGAATATGGTCAAGAAGATTTCCAAAAATATATCATGTGATGATATCTTACATGAGATAAGGCATCCTTCAAAAGTATCATAACTGTTTTCAAACATGCACAGGAGCTTATATCTTAACATAATGAAGAATACCACAAACAATATATGCAGCAAGGATGTGACCTTTTACCATGTGCTAAAATAATAATAATAATACATGTATGAGTTTGTGGAGGGATGATTTCAATACATACCAGAAGAAGAAGAAGAAGAAGAAAGAAGAAGAAGAAGAATGGTGATTTAGTTGGGGCTCAAGTAATGAGAGTGGTGGTATGAGTATGAGATTATAGTATGGGTAAGACAAAGATTGGTGTCAAAGATGATAATTATATGCTTAAGTTTCAGCTTTCAACCTTGTCTAAATAAGAATACACGTGGTGGAGGCCAATCCATGACGTTGGTTCAAAGACTTAAACTAATTAATTAATAGCCAACTTGCAATAGATCATAATCTTAATCACACATTGGTGAAGTATTAGAGTAGAGAAGTAGCATGGCTTAGCTTCATCTATGGTGGCCATTTTAAATAAAAAATAAAATAAAAAGTGTGACAAAATAAAAAAAATAAAGTTGTAAAGGAATGGAGGCTTTTTCAATCATATTCCGGGTATTACGGGTACTAGTGTGAAGGCTTGTAACATTGTTCACATATTAAAGACAAAGAAGGTCCTCAAATTAAGGGGTCTGATTAAGTCTCAAGAAAGATACTGATGCCTAGCGCTAGTCAGTAAAAAGGCTATGCACAACTCACTTTTTTTTGGCTATAAACAAAACAAGATATAATAAGATATATATAGACAATTGATAAATGCAGCAATTCCAGTGTCCTTAGGAAACATATGCGTCATATCACCTAAGCCCTAATGCTGGCTAACAAGATCATTTGAATATGTTGATTACCTAAATACATAATCAGAAGAAATTGTATGATTGTTTAGTGAAAACTGCTACAAAATGGAAATAGTAAAGAGAGAACAATATAAGTTTCAATAGTTGAAATTAATATAGGCAGATATTAGATGATGATTTAAACCATTTTACATG
This sequence comes from Dioscorea cayenensis subsp. rotundata, assembly GCF_009730915.1. Classification (NCBI taxonomy): domain Eukaryota; kingdom Viridiplantae; phylum Streptophyta; class Magnoliopsida; order Dioscoreales; family Dioscoreaceae; genus Dioscorea; species Dioscorea cayenensis. Next base: position 5,286 of record NW_024088339.1, read on the forward strand.
ATATAGAATGTTGTTGATTCAAGCTTAGTCTTACAAACATACAACTTAAAAGTTGGAGCAGGAATCCAGATATATTGCATACCAAAAATGGTATGCAATACATCATCAAATTCTCATTTTAAACAAGGGCAAACCAAAGAGAATCTCATCATAACATTTACTCCAATCAAGAACTCAACCAACCTCTACAGACTCATCATCTACAAGAAGTCCCATTTCTTTTAAATTTTTAAAAAAAAAACCAACAAACCAAAATGATGTCATTGGTACTACAAGATTCCATAGCAAAATCCACTGATTTCTATTTTTGTAATCAAAACCCTCATTTTTTTCCAAGAAATACATCTCAAAATACCTAATATCCATAAACAAAAAATAAAGCAAAAAAGAAAGCAACCAAGTAAGAAAGAGCAAAAAATAATCCATGAAACAAAGAAAGACAAAAGAAAAGGTTTCAACCTTGAAAAAGAAAAACACAAACAACAACCAATGCAATATCTTCAAAACTACAACCCAAACAATAGCCCCACATATTGCCCTTCTCTGCAAAGCAAAGCAAAGATGCACAAAAACAAAGCAAAAGAAAAACAAGACTAGGGGAAAGGCTACAAAGCCACCAAGAACAAGAAGACATCCCACCATCAGTTGAGTTAATCAAGATACATTAAGGGGCAAAATATGTTCTACTCGTACAAAGTCTTTGCAGATTCACACACCTTAGTCACCTCCAAGCTAGTTGCTTTTTTTATTTCTTTTGCCTTTCGACTGAAGTGAATCATTGGTAGATTCAATGCACAACAAACTATAAGCCTTTGATAAATATATGCATGTTGGCCCTAAAAGAGAAGATAAGTCATATTAAAAAAAGTCTGAGTGATAAAATAACACTCAATAAACAATTAAAACAATGATTATGTGGGACCTGCAAAAGGCCTATACCAAGATGTAATGTCCAACAGCTCTCAAAATATTTCCTGATTAAATTATAACAAGAGATTGATTTCCAAGTATCAAATAGCTTGTAGAAATCTAGAAACAACATCAAAACTGGTTCAAATTTAAGAACAAACTTACTTCTGACGGTGAGAATATCAAATAGGGATTTCCAAATATCAGTTTGATGCAGAAATTGAGCAATTAGCATGGAATGAAACTATAATTGAAATATCGTTTGCTCCTTTGCTCTGTCCCCTCTCACGAATTTAGGGCTTAGTTGTCTGGACCTAATAGCCAAAATAAAACTGCAGATCAAAGAAGAAATACCACAAGATTTGAATATCTGGTATAAAGATTAAGAGCTCACTGCAGATCTTGGAGGTGGACTTCTTCTCAAGCTGCGGCGCGTCGGCTAGGGTTCAGCACAGTCTCGAGAATCGCCTGAGGTCACCTTGTGCCGGAGAGAGGAGATGTCGGAGGAGACAAAGCGACTCTATCGACGAGATGTTAGGGTGGATTAAAACCCTAAACCTAAAACCTTAAACACCAAACCTCATAACTTCAATAATCCATGGATTCTGAGAACTAGAGATAAATCCATAGATTCAGGGATGGAATTCGATGGAGAAATCTTGTGGAAAGCTCGGACACTAAGAAGTAAAGAGAGGGATGAAGGAAAAAGGAGAGGTTTTGGCGAGATTGGAACAGAGGAAGAGACAAGCTGAGCTTTCTTATTTTATTTTTCTCCTTTTTTCTTTTTTATTTATTTATTTTATATCATGAGGTTCTCTTTTATATCTTTATTATATAATAATGTGCATATGGTGTTTCCTGATTGCTTTAATGGTAGTTAATCTATAAATATAAATGTTAGTTTGGTTATTAATAAGAAATATTGATGAATCTTGTGATACATCACTGCAGTCCGTTTGGTCACGGGTGCATTTCCATTTCCAGTTACGTTCATGATCATTAGAGTTGGGTGAAATTTTGTTTCTATTTTTTGGGTTGTGTTTACATTAGGGAGATAAATGAATAAATCTGGAATTATTGGAATTGACTAAATTAATATTTCATTGACTTTCTAGAACTAGAAAATGGAGAGAGAAAAATTAAAAAAAATTGAAAACAAAAAAATTGGTAGGAAGCTTCATGGAGGGCTTTTATCTTGACTGTTAATTGGAGTATAAAATGCTTCTAGGGTGGATATAATTATTAGTTTATAAAATATATAATATGCTTTTTATTAACAAAGTAATTATAGAAATTATTAATATATTTTTGAATAATGAAGTTTTAAGATAAAATCTTTTTAGAATTAAATTCGCATTGTGTGTATAAATATTTGTCGTATGGTGATTATGTTATGGTATATGAGTTAGACTGATTAAATAGATCGATTTAAATTAGATTTATAATAAATAAAAATTAAATATAAACCAATTCAAAATTAAGGGGCCGTTTGGTTCCCGGATTGGGAATGGAAAGGAGTGAGAGAGTAATGGAAATGAGGAGGAGTGAAGGAGGATTGAGAATGAAGAATGTGTTTGGTTGGTAAGGTATAAGGAAGTAGTTCATTGGGAATGGGAAAAGTTAAAAAAAAAGAAATATGGTAAATGACCATTATAACCTTTATATGATTAAATGGAATTATATATAAATAACATATTCAAGTAAAATAATACTTATTTTTAAATAATAAAATATTTCAAATATTGTTTTACTTCCATTATCATAGTTAAATATTTGAATTAAATATTTTATTTTAACAATTATTTGTTATTAAAATTAAGATTAAAACGTAGAGAGTAGAAAATAGAATGTGAATACTTTTTAACTATATTTTTTAAGCATTATTATTTCTTTTATCATAATTAAAAATTTAAATTTAAATTTTTAGTTTAACAATTATTTGTTATTAATTTTAATTACAATATATAGGTGGTTGTGAAATATTTAAGTTTAATTGTTATTTATAATTGAATTTACTTATTTATCTCTTTATTATTTGAATCAATTATTATTTTTAAATATTAGTTAGTATTATGATTAGATTTTTATTAATTATTATTTTTAATTATGATTTGTATGTGATAACTATTTAAATATAGAAGAAGAAGAAGAAGATAAATTCAGTTTTACAACATGTTACTGACAGTGCGCTTCTCCAGCGAAGATGGCAAGCCTATCACGCAGGCACATGAAAGCACTGAACCACTGGATCACAAACTTCTCCGGCGATTGATATTTTGCGAAAGTAGTTTGAAAACAACTCAAACTCATGAAAAAAAAATTTAAAGAAAAAGATCTCAAGGACATATCAATGAAGACCTTGGTGATCACGCTATAAGAGATGTAGGCCCGGACACCATTTCCAGCTTCAGATCAGCGATCGAAACTGAGAGAAAAACTCCAAAGAGAAGGAGGAGAAGAAGGAGATTGTGGTCTTGTGGAGAAGAAAGTTACTTTTTGAGGGCAAAATTGGTATTTCACCATCAAGTCATCCATCAGGAATGAAAATCCCCCCAAAATGAGGAGCAATCTCATTACGTCTGACACAAGCTTCTCATGCCTCCGGCATGCCTCCTTCACTCCTATGTCTGTACATCCAAACAAAGGATTAGACCTATTGTGGTTTCATTCCCACTCCAAGCCTTGCAACCAAACGCCACCTAAAGGTTTAAAGTTTTTTTTTTTTTAACAAATTGTGATTGAATGAAAGTAAGATGCCATGTTTTCTATATTCTAATCAGGAACAAAGTATATTGCATTTTTAATAATTTATATATTAATTAATATATCTTACATACAAGTCAACAACATCCTTCAATTTTTATTCCAAAGGGGACTCATTGTCTCAACGGGACAAGTTTTGATAAAACTTCCCCCAATCCCCAAGCCTCCAAAATTACATCTCAACCGGACAAGTTTTTATTCCAATGAGCTTTCCTTGAAAGATAAATTATTTAAAATTTGTAATTTGATAATGTATTTAATATCATAATATTAATAAATTCTTTAAAATAATATAAATATATCATAATATTAATAATTTTTTTTTAAGTTTGGGTTTCAAATAATATAATTATTTATTTGTAAATGGAGACTTAAGTTTAATTTTATTATTATGTAGAAAAACTAACTCAATTTAAGACTTAAGTTTGTTTTTAATCTTTTAATTTATATATATATATATATATATATATATATATATATAAATTGGAAAATCAAATATTTTTATAAAGTGAAAATGTATAAATCACAAATATTAATAAATAATTTTTTTTTTTTTAAGTTTGGAATAGCAATGGACTTATTCCGTTGCTATTGTTCTGTTGCTATTCATCTAAATTCCGTTGTTATATTTTACAATTCCGTCGCTAATGTAATAAAAACAAGTTGATTTATGATGTTTTATTCCGTCGGTAATTCGACACTGAGTCTGTAGCCAATGTTTCCAATACCGACTGAATGGATCCGTAGTAATTTGTTAGCAACAAAAATTTTGTGGGAAAATTAAGATGCATAAGCTCTAGCAACATAATAGCAACGGACTTATTCCGTTGCTATTAATCAACATTCCGTTGTTATATTATACAATTCTGTTGGTAATGCAATAAAAACAAGTTGAACTTCTGAAGTTTCATTCCGTTGGTAGTCCAAAACTAATTCCGTCTCCAATGTTTAAAAATAGCAACGGAATGAAACTGTAGCAATATTTCCGTTGACTTTTCCTTTTATTTTTCTTAGTGATACTCAAGCATAACCATGCTTGCAAAATCATGCATGATTTGTTCCAATTTAGCTTCTAATTCACTAAAGTAATCTTATACCTTGCCAAGCTTCTTTGCACCAACAACCAAACCATAAACAAAAGAATCTCAAGCCATAATATAATCAAATGAGTGAAACACAGCAAAGAAACAGTTCAAAACAACAAAACCACCACAAAATAATGAAAATCAAACAACCAAAGAGAAAACCCTAGACATTGGGAGAAGAGACAAGTATTACCTTGGTGAGCTAGGGTTTGGGAGATGGCAAAGCGGTTGAAGGAATCAGCTGTAAGACCAGCTCACTTGGTTGAAGGATCAGAGCTTTGAGACGTACAATGGAAAAAGAACAAATTCCTTCGGATCAGAGCTTCTTCCAAACCCTAGAAAAGAAGCTTGTTTTGTTGTGAAATCAACATCGAATGCGGTGGCTGATGTTTTATGAAGGAAAGACGGAGGAGAGGATAAGGGCAGTGGCGGAGGAGACGAGATGCAGTGAGTGCGATAAGATGAAGAAGAGATGCGGTGAGTGTGAGAAGATGATGATTAGGGATGAAGTGTTGACTATTGTGAGATGTAGTGTGAAAGTGAGTGTGATTAATTATAACCTAAATGAAAAGTAATTAATGGGGGGTTTTATAATATTAAATTTTCTTTATGTTTTTATATAAAATTTTTAGTATAAGATGATCATGGAGTGTTATTTCTCCAAGTGAGTGTCATTGTTGTCGAGTTGATTCCAAACTAAACCAAAACCAAAACCATTACTATTTGAGTTGATTCCGAATAAAGTTAAGTTAAAAACTAAAATTAAAACCTAATCAGAATTGAAATTGAACCATCAGTTCCAATTTCATTTTTAATTTTTTAAATAAAAATTATATAATATATTTTAATGAATTTTTTTATATATTTAATTAACGAGGACCGAACTTGTCGGAATTGAACAGGAGCCTGCTTGGAAGTTGAATTGAAATTAGAACCTTAGAACCTTAAAGACAGTAGTTTGGTCGGCTTCAAGGCTACAAAACTAGAACCACCAATTCAGAACTAGAACTGAATTGAAATCAAAACAAAGTCGATTCTATTGTGATACACATTTATATGCACTTGAGATAACACTTTGTGATTGATTCTTCATCATACATATACAAATACGTGTGTGTGTGTGTGTGTGTATATATAGATATAATACCAATAAAAATGCTAAAAGATTAAATATAGATACCAACCTTTGAGATAAATTAAATTAAATATACATATACATATATATATATATATCTTAGATTTTTTATTGCACCATAATTATAAATTAAATTAAATTAATTCATTAAGTAATTATTCCCATTATTAGTTAAATATCTAATTGGAGATTTATCTTTAAAGAAAGCATTTTTTAAATTATAATGTTTATTAATATATTTAAATTATAAAAATAAAATTCAATTCTCAATATTTATTAATTAAACATATTTTTTAAAAATTACAGCCGATGATATTTATTAATAAAAATCAAATCATTTTTCACTTATATATCCCTAAAGAAAAAAAAATTACCCAAAAATAATTAATTTATAATTTTAAAAAATTTGCGAGTAGATTTTTAAGCATGAATTGTTTGCAACAAAATGCAATTTGGTCGAAAAAAGCCAATAATTTTTCACCGCATAAAAGTTTATGTTAAGAGTATATGTTTGCCATAAAAGTTTACAATGTTTGCAACGAGTATCTATATTGGTAGCAAATAGTTATAGGTTTTGCGACATTATTTGGGTTGGTAGCAAAAGCTAATAGTTTTTGCGATGGCTGGATTTGGTTGTCGCAAAACCCATAGATTTAGCAACGAGTATATATGTTGGTCATAAAAGCTTATAGTTTTTGTGACAACAACATTTGGTTGTCGCAAAAGCTAATAGTTTTAACAATGAGCTTATATGTTGGTTACAAAAACTTTTAGTTTTTGCTATGACGCCATTTTGTTGTAGCTAAAGCTCATAGTTTTAGGCTTTTAGCAGAGAGTATATATGTTGGTAGCAAAAGCTAATAGTTTTTGCGACAACGTCATTTGGTTCTTGTAAAAGCCCATAGTTTTAGCAACAAGTATATATGTTGGTCACAAAAGCTTATAGATTTTGTGACGACGGCATTTGGTTGTCGCAAAAGCCCATAGTTTTAGCAACGAGTTTATATGTTGGTCACAAAAGTTTATAGTTGTTGTGATAGATATTTGAGTTGGTTGCAAAAAATTATTGATTTTTGACAATGATTTTTTAGGGTCACAAAAACCTTGTTTTGTGACACAATTTTAAGCCGTCGCAAAATCATTTGTCGTAAAAACATGTTTTTCTTGTAGTGCGTTCTGGCACAGTCTTTGGGCGTTATGTGTCTTGACAACCAGCGTTATGGACTTCACAACGGTTGTTGTGAGGCCATTATGGCTTCTTTGTTGCTATCAGTGAGTTCATGCTGCCACGGTTTGATCACGGCAATGGTAAGTATAGACAACAGGCGTGATGAGTCTCCATAATGCCTCTTCTGAGTCATGGTGCATCCTTAATTCAGTAATTTGCTTCATTTTGCTTCAAAACACCCTTAAATTCGCTTCTTTCTTCCTAAAACAGAGATAAGTGTCGTTGTAAATAAAAGAATGAAATTTCATACTAATGAGGTGCTAAACACGTACAATTTCATGCTAAATGCAGTGTAAAAAATATATAAAATATGGTTAGTATAGCACTTATCAGTGCTTATACCTACCACTTTACAATCAGTTTATGCATTAGCAAAGGTTCAGGATGCATTGTGGAACAAGAGGGGTTCTTGAGACAGAAATGGAAAATTCAGTACTTATGATGGGGGTGGGATGCAGAAGACTATAATAAGAACTATGGTGAATGCTAATCTTACACCTAATCACACAGGAAATGGACTTCTCGCTTTGTTAGGACCAACTGTTGGAAAATTTCTTGCAAAAATAAATAAGAAGTTATCCGATAAAGAGATGGATGAATGCAGACAATGTTTTTGGTATCAAGAAAAGTATGTTCCAAGGCATAGGTGTTATGACAATTACATATGTTAACAATTGATGGTGATGACTGGGAAAATGTGGGAGAGGGTGAGGAATAGAAATCTGGTGAGGAATTGATGTTGGAAAAATCAGAGACTCCACAATTATTTGTGAATACTTTGACTGGGATTAGAAGTTTTCAAATAATGAGGATTAAAGGGAGTTGTGGTATAAGGACTTTGTTTCTGCTCATTGATTCTGGAAGTTCTCATAACTTCATTGACAACAAAATTGCCAAGAAGTTAGGATGTATTCTTGAACTAGTATCTACAGTGAGAGTGGTTGCTACTAATGGCAATGAATTAATTTTCCAAGAAGTGTGTAAACAGTTCTAGTGGGGAATGCAAGGTCATTCATTCCAAGCTGATTTTTTAATTCTACCTTTAGATCATTTCGATATGATATTGGGTATATAGTGACTAACTAATATGGGTGACCTAATGTGGAATTTCAATATATTACATTTGAAATTTAAGATGGGAGGTGAGGAATGAAAGATGATAGTGTGCAAGATTTGACAATGTTGTCTAAGGCCAATATGCATAGATTTCTTATCAAAGAGTCTCAGTTATCTTTGACTCAGTATTTTACTATAGCAATCTAGCCTATGAATTTAAGTTCAACTATAAAATCTATGGAAGAAGAGTTGTCTGCAGTTACCAAAACTGTGTCTACAAGTGTGGCTAAAGTATTATATAGTTTTGTTCATGTTTTTTGAAGAACCAAAGGGATTACCTCCTTTCAGACAGTATGACCATCTAATTAATTTGAAAAAGGAAGCTCAACCTATTTGTTTAGGACCATACAAATATAGGGTTCTTTAGAAAGATGTGATTGAAAAACTCACACAAGAATTGTTAGGCACTGGGGTGATTCAACACTCTCGTTCACCATTCTCTGCGTCTGTAGTTTTGGTGAGAAAGAAGGATAATTCATGGAGGATGTGTATTGATTACCAAGGGGGAGTTAAATCATATTACAATCAAGGATAAATTTCCTATGCCAATTATAGAAGAATTGTTAGAAGAGTTGTATAGTGCTACAATTTTCACAAAATTGGATTTAAGAGCTGGATATCATCAAATTAGAATGGATCCAAAGGATGTACACAAAACTGCTTTTAGAACTTACATGGACCATTATGAATACTTGGTTATGCCTTTTGGGTTAGTAAATGCTCCTTTAACATTTCAGTATTTGATGAATTTAGCTTTCAGGCCTTATCTCAGGAAATTCATGTTGGTGTTCTTTAATGATATCCTAATCTAGAGCAGCAAGGAGGAGGAGCATGTTAGATATTTGATCAAGGTGTTCCAGGTGTTACAAAATGTAGTTTTGCAGTGAAACAGGTTCAATACGTGGGACATATTATTTTTGAGAAGGGAGTGGCTATTGATCCTAAGAAAATTATATCCATACAAAATTGTCATATTCCTTTTACTGTTAAGTAGCTGAGGGGTTTTTTGGGGTTAGTTGGCTATTATCGCAAATTTATTAGGAATTATGCCTTATTGAGTCAGCCTTTGAATGAATTATTGAAGAAGAATAATAGTTTTGAGTGGACTGATTCAGTTATGGTAGCATTTAATTCATTGAAGAGAGTTCTGACTTCATCTTTTATGCTAGCTTTGCCAAACTTTAATCAAGAGTTTATAGTGGAAATTGAAGCAACAAATGGTAGAATTGGGGTTGTATTACTTCAACAGGGGCATCCTATAGCTTTATCAATAAAACACTATCAGAGAAGCATCAAAGATTATCAGTCTATGATAAAGAGTCATTTGCAGTGTTGTTTGCAGTAAATAAGTGGCGTCAATATCGGGTTGACAGACACTTCATTATAAAAACATATTACAAGCCTTTGAAAATTCTAATAGAACAAAAATTGTCTACTCCTAGTCAGTACACTTGGTTAGCCAAGTTAATGGCTTATGATTATGAAATTCAATATAAGCATGGAAAACTAAATGTTGTAGCTGATGCACTATGAAGAATAAATTCTTTGGAGGTAATATTACATGTTGTGTTAAGTGTTACTACTGATTTGATGGAGAGAATTAGAAGTACTTGAGAGAAAAATGAGCAGTTACAAGAAAAAGTTCTACAATTACAAAAAAGAGTCAGAGTGCCACATTATTCATGGTTTCAGTAGTAATTAATAAGGAAAAATTGTGGTTGGAAAATATGATAGTATAAGGTAAGAAATCTTACAGCATTATCATAGTAGTGCACAAGGTGGGTATTCAGAAATTAATGCCACTTATAGAAGAGTTTCTGCAATATTTTATTCGAAGGGAATTTGGAAATATGTAAGAGAGTTGGTGAGAACTTGTGATGTTTCCCAGAAATATAAACCTGAATTTATTGCATCACCAAGTTTGCTTCAGCCCTAACCAATACCTCACACAATCTTCTCAGACATTTCTATGGATTTTAATAAGGGTCTTCTTAAATCTAATGGAAAGGATGTTATAATGGTGGTTGTTGAAAGGCTTACAAAGTATGCACATTTCATGTCTATGTCACACCCTTATATATCAATCAATGTGGCTCAGCGATTCCTAGATAATGTGTACAAATTGCATGGATATCCAGCTTCAATAGTGAGTGATAGAGATCTAATCTTTATGAGCATATTATGGGATGAATTCTTCAAAATTCAGGGAGTTGAACTCAAACATTCTTCAGTATACCATCGGCAAACTAATGGTCAAACAGAGGTGGTGAATAGGAGTTTGGAGTGTTATTTGAGTGCTTGTCTGGAAAATTACCTAAAAGCTGGAGCAATTGGGTGTCTTTAGCTGAATACTCATATAATACTTCTTATCATACTGCTATAGAGATGTCTTCATTCTAGGTATTGTATGGGATAACATTTCCTATACATTTTCCTTATGTGTCCAAGGATTCTTTTGTTGAAGCTGTTGACCTATTGCTTAGGGGCAGGGAGTCAGTAATTAGATTAGTTAGACATTCAATTACTAAAGCACAATAGAGAATGACTGTCCAAGCAAATAAACATAGAGTTGAAAGAGTCTTCCAAGTGGGAGATATGGTATATATAGAACTCCAACCTTACTATCAGACTTCAGTTGTTGCAAGAGAGTGTCCAAAGTTGGCAGCTAAATACTATGGTCCATACAAAATAGTTGATAGAATTGGAAGTTGTGCTTACAAAGTAGATCTACCGATTGATGCTGCAATACATCCTGTACTTCATGTCTCTCAATTAAAATTTGCATTGACTTCTTATCAGGCAGCATCATCATTGCCACCTTTAGCACTTCTTACTTCTTTGCTTAGACCTTTGGAAATATTAGATAGGAAGTTAGTAAAGAGGGAAAATTCAGCTGCAACTCAGTGGTTGATTCAGCGGAAGAATTCATCCCCAGCCAATGCAACTCGAGAGTTTGTTGAAGACTTTCAAATGAGGTTTCTTGATCTTATTTCCCATGCGACAAGGTAAATTGAAGTATACGAGTGATGATATGAAGCATTCAGCTTCAGATCATGTGAAGGAATTCAGTTTTTGATTTAAGTGAAGTGTAGTAAGGTTATAGAGAAAGATGGTTGTTGTTTTAGGATGGAGCTGATAACCAATGAAGAGGAGAGTTAGGGCCTGTTTGGATGCATAATAAATTTTTCCATAGGAATTTCATTCCATAGGATTTGAAGATGATTTCTGTGGAATTTACTACAGGAAAAATTCCTACATAATGGTTTTTGGATATGCACAGGAAAATTATTCCATAGAAATTTAATTTTGAAAAATAAAATTAGCCATTCGAGTTTTTAAAAAAACTAGCTATTGGAGTTTTTGAAAAACTATCCATTAACAATTTCCCTCTATTTAAAACCAACACTCTTTATGCAATATGTAAACTTATCTCCTTTCAGCTCTAGATTTTTACTTCTCCAAGCCTTTTATTTTAACATGAATTTGGATCAATAGAGAAAGATTAATGAAGATGATGATGAATTCATGCTCACCATTTTACCAAGTCTATTTCATGTAAGTTTAGAAAGTAGACATTGTCATGCATCAATATTAACAGGTGCTGCATATGTACAAGGAATTCTTGATGGTCATGCGGCACGTTGTACGAGAGAATTTCGTATGGAGCCTAGTATATTTGAAGCACTTGATAATTGTTCAAGGGAAAGATCTCTTCTTTGCAACTCCGAAAGAATTACAATCGAGGAACAACTAGCAATGTTTGTGTACACTCTTGCACACAACGCTAGTAATCATGACGTGTAAGAGAGTTTTCAACATTCGGCAAAAACAGTTAGCTGTTATTTTGGTAAAGTGATTAAAGCTATTGCTACACTTGCTAGTACATATATAGAATTTCCACCAACAACTACATCACCAGTTATCTCGAACAATCGACTTTTTTTCCCATATTTCAAGGTTAGAAAGTTTAAAATTATGAGTTACTGTCTTTTTTTTTATTTATGTTTTTATTAAATTACTCCTAACAGGTGTTATATGTTTATTATTATGGGATTGCATTGGTGCTATTGATAGAACACATATTCCAATCACTATTTCTTTGGCCTTGCAAGATCCTTATAGAAATAGAAATAAAACATTGTCCCAGAACATTATGGTCGCATGTGATTTTAACCTACTTTTTGTATATGTTCAAGTTGGTTAGGAAGGATCTTCGTCTGATGCTAGAGTACTTCAGCATTCAATCGACCAAGGGTTCCATGTTCCACCTAGTAAATATTACCTAGTGGATGCAGGATATGCAAATACTCCAGATTTTATTGCTCCATACTGGGGTGTGTGTTATCACTTACAGGAGCAAGGACGGGCGCAATGTAGACTAAGCAATTACAAGGAACTATTTAATTTGAGGCATGCTTCATTGAGGAATCATATTGAACGCATTATTGGTGTTTTGAAAATGAGATTATCTATACTTAAAGTTGTAACCTTTCATCCAATAGATTCTCAAACAGTTATAGTAGTTGCTGCATGTATCTTGCATAATTTCATACGTATACACAATGGCATGGATGAATTGAGGAAATTACTAATGGAGCTGACAAAGTTACCATCCCAAGTGGAGATGATATATATGCAAATGATGTCAATGTAATGAACTCTGAACGTATTGTAGGTGCTCGCAAAAGATATGAAATAGCAATGCAAATATAGGATAATTACTATAACTATCATAGAAATGTAATATAAAAGATGTATAAGGTTATTAGCTTTGTTTTGGGGGCCACTATTATTATTTACAAAATTCCCTTTGTGTTATTAACATTTTAAAAATATCTAAAATGATGAAATTCGCTTATGTTTCATAAATAAATAGTTTTCATAGACAAGTAGTTCCTTGCTCTTCCTTGTGTTGATAATTTGCATATAAAAGATTCAAGTCATTGTGTCCATAATAAACATCCTCAAACATAAATTGCATGTAACTTAATAGAAAAAAACGTAACACATAACATTGTTTTTAATCAATCATTTGTCGCAGCCACGACGTTTTCCGATCTTCCTTTAGATTCAAGAAGATTTCACTGCTACCCTTATCTTTGAACAATGTTGCAGCTTTAACTATGTCTTCATCTAAAAATAGATCACACACCACATTAAATGCCGCCATGCCTTCTCCTATGGTATACTTCTCCTCTACTTGGTGCATTTTCATAGCATTAATATATCGATCAATCTCAGAGCGACGCATATCTATATATTGTTCTAATAATGCCTCTTGTACATTTTTTCTCTCTCGGTCATTTTTCCTTCTTTGCATTTCATCATCTCCTAACCTTTGTCGTCTTTCACTAGATGAACTTTGGGATTGGGAAATATATGGTTGAGTGCATGGAGGTTCCACTTGTGCAAAATCACGATCCTCTACCTTTATTTCGAGTGTAGACAATGATTGAATGGGATTATTTGGAGTAGGAATACTTGGAGATGGAGTGTCCATTGGCACATTAGCAATATTTTCATAATAATATACATCACGAGAGTGTCTTCCTTTTGCATATCTCTCAGTATAATAAATGTAGGGATGATTAGAAAATTTATGCAAATCTTTAAAGTAAACATTAGTAAACAATACATTTTTATCCTCATAAATCTCCTGCAATGCAGTGAAATATGGAAAGAGTATTTGATGCCATCTTCTCGTTTCTTTATTTCTCTGTATATTTTGATGAAAATCAAATAAAACAATTATTGCATAAACTTTGTTGGTTACGTGATAAATATATATACCACAAGTAGTGGTACCCAAACATCATCAGTGGCTAATACTATTTTTTTTTTTATAATCCCATCCAAAGCCACTTAATTCGGAAAACCCCATCAAAAGCTTGTAATTTTTTTTTATCTCTTGCTCTAATGGTTTAAATTGTATGACGGTGTAATTTATATTAGGGAATTTAGTGACCATGTCATGCATTATTCTATTCCATGCCTCTTTAGTCCATCCATTTTGTGAGTGGTATGCTAGAACATTATAGTCACCTAAAAATTTCACTAGATGAGCCTTGTGGTTTTCATTCCATTTGGCCCTTGTGTCGGTCTTCTCTTGCTTTTCCATCTATACAAAGCAATAAATATGATTAGAATCGGGTGAGCTAGCATAACAGATTTACTTGAGATTCATACTCACATGTTTGACTATTATCCTGAGTCAAAAATTGGGTGAGCTAGCATAATAGATTTTAGCAATAAATATGATCAGGAACACTCACATCCTCTTATACATGAATTCTTAAATTGTCTAAACTTGTCTAAAACCAAAATATGAGTATATAGACACTTATTCATTTACATTCTAACCACTAACTACATTATTCTCAACTAAGTATATAGCATACTTCTCTTCAACAAGGCAAAAATATAAAGACAATGAAGAATGCAAAATCTTAAGAGAAAATGATATGTTCTCATAATCTATATGTGCTATTACTTGCCAAAATAAATAATTGTCAGAGAGACTGAAATACCTGGGCTAGTAATCCAAAACTTGGGACATGATAAAGTAATAGGTTGGAAATTCAATTCTTATATACACACAAAACTAGGATAAAGGTGTTAAAAACAAAGAGGAAAAACACAAGCAAACCAAGGAGAAAACATAAAACACCGACCCCAACTCTTAGAGGATAAGCAATCCAATTGATGATGAAGTTTGAATTTTGTCAAATCTGAAATAAATACATCAAATAAGAAAATAAGGAAAGCACCAAGCAAAAGTCCCGCCAACGCATTTCCAATTTCCAGGACATTCTCACACAACCACCAATATAAAGCAACCCACCACTTCCCTATCAGCACTCCAATAACAACGCACAATTCAAGAAACTAAAAGCATACTTGGAGACTATTCGAGGAGGAGGAAGGGAAGAAGCTATAAACTAAAGACCTTTTTCTCTTTAAATCTCCAAGCTGAAGAAATTCAACCCCAAACCTCACCCGCTCGCTAGCCGATCCGAATTCGACTACCTATCCTACACTTCGAATACTCTGGATCGAGCCGCGTTCGCTGAGCCTCGTTGGCTCTCGGTTGGTGAAAATGAGACTGTGCTCGAGCGAACTAGGGTGAAACCTATCCGCCGTATGGCTAGATCAGTTGGATCAAACTTTGAGTTACAGGAGCTTCGCCAGGATCTCACGATCCTCGATGAGATTGAGAGATAAAATAACCATATGAAGGAAAGACGAGCTACACAGTTGTCATGCCCCGACCCTAGCCGGGCACATGGCATTCACCACGACAACAAGGAGTGGACCCTACAGCGTCCCACCTCCTAGTCACAGTAAGGCTCAAAATAATTCTGCTAACACTGCTCACTAAGGAAGGAGACAATAACAACAACAGAACCAGGCAAAGTTCCAAATACATCCAGAAAGTACAAATACAAAATATAAGAACAACACACAAAAGATCAAGTCTAGTGGATCCCTAGAGTTTACATGTGCACTGCAACTAACCTAGACAAGGGGAAAAGATAAGTCAGTCTATTGCATGCCCATCATAACCCAGTCCAATGTCGCAGTCTGAGAGAGAAGAAAGGAGAGTGATGAGTAACAGATATTACCCAGTGAGTGGTGATAGCATAGATATAACAGAGTAGTAAAGTATTTTAAATAGTAACTACCACAATAATACTAACATATAAAAGGAGTTCCAAGTATTCAATAGATTAACAGATAACAAAATGATTTACAAATAGCACAGATAAGTAACATTTTCCAACACATTGAGCACCGCTCAAAATACAGGCTGGACTCAATTCCCAAGCTAATCGTGGCCGCGACTAGCTACGGGACCACCAAGGTGTTTTAAGATTTTTAAAATTCAACATGCTGCCTTCATTGGTGTTGGCCACTGAGATCCCCGTGTGGTGACCCCAGGTTTCTCACATATAAGAACCCCTTGTCAATGGCTCTGTGCACCTCTTGACCAGGGTAAACTCAGGGTTGACCAAGCCGCCTCCCATCATGCTGGACCATGGAACCCCACACTGCAGTGTCGGACTAAAGTCCGTAGTCACCATCAAAATCCAATGCAATAATGGAATTCTTTCCAATTCCAACTCAAGGAATGCAACATACGATGCATGAATACGCACTACAAGAAATTTGGATATTCTCTACGTTTTTAGAGCAATATAATATATTTCGTAGCTAAACATGTTGAATTATCTACGATTTCTATATTTCATAGGGAAAAATAAGCAATTTGAGGTGCCAAAGATTTCCAACCCGTGGGAAAACCAAGGTCTACGAATGAATTTTACTAGCCACGATTTGTTTTGTAGGTAAAAGTGAGCCTTTTTTCTACAAAATATATCGTAGAGAAAAGATGTTCTAATTTTCACAACGAGGAAAACATGGAAATCTTGTCTACGAACCAAATCTTTCGTATGGAAAAAGAAATACTTCGAGGGGACAAAAATTTCCCACCCGCGGGAAAATCAAATCTTATGAATGATTTCTAGTTACTACGTTTTTTTTTGTAGGTAAAACATCGAGTTTATTTGTCTACAAAACATATCGTAGAGAAAACAAGTTTTCATTTGGACTCGGAAGTGTATATTGTTGAGTACGAATATATTCTTTTATTTTATTTCATATATTGTATGTTATAGCTATTTATAAATTCATTTCATATTTTGAAGATTTATATAATAAGTATTTATAACTATTTATATTTCTATTATATTGTGACTCCATTTTTTGTCATCTTGTAGGGCTACATATGGAATATACATATATATATATATATATATATATATATATATATAATTGAGTATATGTGTGTAAATTTGATGTGAATTCATTTTTGTCTAATATAAAAATTCTTATTTGTCTTGAAATTTTATTTTTATAAATTATTAGTCAAAATAAATGTGTTCCCCTTTTAAGATTTTAGCCTTCTTTCTTTCTCTCATCTCTACTTGCTGCTCTTGCTCTCCAAAATCTGGGATCTTTTCAATTTAATTTGATGGCACTCTCCTGTCTTCATCTCCTATTTTAGTTTCTAAATTTTTTTTTAGATATTGATATATATATATATATATATTATAACAATCTTTATTACCTATCACATTGGATGAGTGGTAACTCACCAAGTGAGAAATGAAGTGAGTTTTATCAAACTCCCTCTCATAGTTAATAATATAAAAAAAAATATATTATTAGTTATAATTATAAAATGCCTTTCTCTCATAAACCTCCCCATTCTCCTCTTTACCTTTTCTTTCTCTCAGCTTGGATAAGGTCAGAGTGATTTAAGGGTTTGGAAGCGGCGGGCTAAATCGGAGATGGTGTGGGCGTTGACATTGAGCTTGAGGAGGAGATCATCCTCGGTTTGGTGCAGGAGCTCGTCCACCTCTGCATCGCTATCTCCTTGTTCTTCGGGCCCCACTTCATGCCTCCACTCTTGGGAAGAGGGCATTGAGCCTGATCGTGTCTTCTGGCTTGGTCTGGCCGCTGACGTGGCCCTCACCGCCGGGAAGACCTTCACTGGATACGTCACTGGTAGTATGACCATCATTGCCAACACTGCTCATTCCCTTTCTAACGTTGTGAGTGGCTTTTCTTTGTTTCTTTTCGGTGTAATTTGGTTGTTGCTTTGCTTTGATTTCCAGTTGAGGGTTTTTTATCACTAATTGAGTTTTTGTTTGTGTTTTTTTTATTTATATATTTTTTTATATTTTTGGTCTTTGTATAATTGTATGGACTACGTCATTGCAATTCAAGCATCTTTTCTTGATTTTTTATATGTAATATTTTGGATTAGAAAATGTTGCGTAAGAATTTAATGAGTTTTGGGTTGTTTTTGTCGGTGTTTGATTTCAAGAAACCTTTGCTTCTTGATCATTGTCTTTGAGTTTTTATTTTCTTGTGTTTGATTCATTCAGGGTTTAGAATTTCATAGCAATTTATGTGGGCTCTTGATTGTTGATTCTTTTTCTTTTCTTTTCTTATCTTTTTTGGCTTCTTGATTTGAATATAAATATTTGGTTTTTATTCTATTTATTGAATTTATGCATTAGGGTTTAAGTTTTAGGACCTTTCTTCTCTAGCAATTTAAGAATATTTTCTTTGTTATTATTTAGTGGATTTTTTATAACAAAGTTCTATTCTTTTGTGTTTCTTGAACTCTACATATTGTTTTGGTCTCTAGAATAGTGTGTACTAGATTCATGTAAAATTATTGTGTTGGATTTAAAGTTACTTTTTTATTTCCATTCATAACTTCTTTATCATTTTAAAAAATTTCTTATTAAACCATGTTTCATAGCAGTGAGGGAAACTCAATTTTAGTTCTTGTATTATTTTAACTATTGTCTTCATATTTAATATTATACATTAATTCTTAATGAATTGTTTTTTAGTTAATGTTATAAACAATAATATTATAAGCTACATTATAAATTCAAATGCTAGGATGAAGTTGGAAAGTAGACCATCAAGGATACACACAGTTAATGTCAATATGTTAATACATTGTTATGCCTATTTTCTATACCTGTTACATTGTTTTTTGCTGATGCATACATTTTTCTTATGGAACTCATTTTGCTCATTTTATCATATTGATCTTGAGTTGTGCAGTCATTTTCTTTAGTTTTCTTTTCGCAATACTATTCATGTGCAATTTTCATGTGATACTTCTAGGTGCTTTTTGTAATACTCATTTTGGAAAAAAAAAACCTAATGAGTTTATTACCAAGCGAATTGGGAGGATTTGTGTGATTATTGGGATAATGATAAAACTAAGGTACATACATGTATTTTGTTAATCATTATTAGTAATGTGTTTTTATATTACTTGATTTCAAGAATCTGTTGAACTTTTCTTTTACAGGAAAGGGCAAAAAAAAAAAGCAAAAGTAAGCAGATCGTACATGAAAACACCCCATAATCAAGGATCCAAATCCTTTGTTGTTGTTCATCATGAACTTGTAAGATCTAAACTTAACTTTCAATCTTATAAATGGAGTTTATATATAGTCACTTTTGTTTTTTCCGATGACATAGATGAAGAAGGATGATGATAGTGGGGAACAACATGAGTGTAATAGGATTGAATTGTATAAAAGCACTCACTATAAGTAAGGAAAATGATGGACATCTTTAGAAGCAAAAGCAAACTACGTGAGTTAATTATGATATCTATATAGATTTTTATTTATATTATTGAAAGTTTGATGTATACTTTTTTTTTTGTGAATTTAGTGTGCAATGCAACAAAAGTTTAAGAAAGCTATTGATGAGAATCAGGATGTTGAAGTTGACAAAATTTGTGATGAGGTTCTTGGCACTCGATCTGGGTATATTAAAGGATTAGGTTATGGTCCAAAGCCAAATGCTTCAAGATGTGGACATGCTAAGATCATTAAAGATCTTGAAGAAGAAAAAAATATGTGGAAAGAGAAATATGAAGCTGAAGTTCTTGAAAATAAAACCAATCAAGCTCAATTAACAAAGCATGAAAAAAATGTTAAGGCAGATATTAGGAGCAAAATATGATGAGCATGAAGAAAATAGTCAAAGGTATTATATGATTATGTTTACCACATTATGATGCAACTTAATAAAAGTTTTTATTCGATATTTTTCATTTATTGTGCAGTGGAGATAAACAAGGTGATCACCAAGTTTAATCACTATATGGTTGTTGTAATTTTCTCAGGTTTGATATCTTTGATATTTATGTCTTTTTGCTTGGATAACAAACTTATTCTAAGAGTAACTCTTAAATAAAAATTTGAGTTTTTTTTTATGAAATATTATATGTGATATATATAGTAATTTTATTTTATAATTTATTGCAGGAAAAGTATTGACAAAGGAGTGGGACACAAATTTGCATGGATTTCTTTTATGGTACAAGTGGTAGAGACAAGTTAGCATTGATACTTTGGTCTTTTGATGCTTTTGTATTTGGATGATAACTTAGTTTTTGGAATGATTGTAGACCAAATGGTTATATTGAACATGTTACTTTTGGATACCTTTGAATTCAATATTTATATTAACAATGAATTATAAACACGATTTTTATATTAATATTGCAGTAAAAATTTAAACCATTGCCTACAATTTGTTAAACATTGATTGGAAAAATAATTGTAGCTAAAGCATGATAAAACAAGATAAAATCACTACGAATATGAAAATTGTAGACAAATCCCACAATACTCTACGTAAATTATTGTAGAGAAAGCATAATGGAACAAGACTAATTCACTATTCTCAACGAAATTTTTTGTAACTAAATTTCGTAGAGAATTAAGGAAACCATTACCTACAATTTTATTCGTAGGAAATAATATTTTCCCTCCATGATTTTTTAAATTTAGCCATAAATTTCATTTACATTTCTCTACAAAAATAACGTGGAGAAATGTTCCAAGTTTGGGCTACAAAAACTGGAAATCGTAGCTAAATACTATTACCTACGCGGCGTTCTCTACGTTTTGCTCTACGATTTTTTTTTTGTAGATGATAAGTTTTACCTACGATTTTAATATATTTCCCTACGAATGTTTACCATAGAAATTAGTCAAGTTTCTTGTAGTGACGAAAATGCACATCAAACCATATTCCATTTGCATGTAAATACATATACATGTAAACATGCTTCTTTCAAGATACATATGTATAAGTGTACTAGAATCACTTTTTCCAAATAACTCCATGCTCGAAATATATATATATATATATATGTATCAAATGAAATCTGATTTATCATCAAATTTACGTTATGAAACACATAAAGAAATACTATAATACTCTTATTAAATCTATGCAATTAAGAATTGAACCACTTACAGAACCAGTCATCTCGCCTCGATATGCGCTCACTGGTCGGCAATTTCCTTCCCCCTTGAAGGATGCTACGCCACCTAGAATCAAGCAGGGAAACCAAGAACCAATAAACACAAGAATGGAAACTAAAATGCATGTGAATGCAAAGTTACATATCGAACATGTAACTCTAGGATTTTTCAGAAAAAACGATGTCATTTTGGACCCAAACGACCTCAAATTGGAGTAAACCTAGTTCCAATGAATTAAAAATAAGAAGGGCTTCAATGTGGACCAAAGAAATACAAGAAAAGGCCAAAGTTTTTCGGTGCTACAATACCTTCGATTTGCTACAGAAACTAAGAAATTGCTACAATAAAACCAGCACTTAAATAATGATTTCTTGCTGATTTACAACACCAAATCACGAAATTTCTTTACAAACATACACACAAACGAATAACCACGATAGTGGCTTCGATTTGAGCCTAAAAACAACCCAATCCATGGGGTATTTTTAGGGTTTTAAAGATTTTTGAAACCGATTAAATACGAGAAAAATAAAAAAGAAAACCTTGGATCGAAGCCTTACCAAGCTCAAGAGAATGAGAGGAAGAGAGTGGGAGCGTTGATTCGTCGGAAAAACTCGCTGAAGAATTTTTTTTTTCAAAGTTTGGTATTCGGCAGAAATGAAAGAAGAAAGAATGAAAACAAAGAAGAAGAAAAGAATGAGAGAATGAGAAGCCAGCCACGTTGCTTTATCCTCTCATTTCCTTTTTTTTTTTTGAAGAAAAAAAGAAAAATACCAAAATGCCCTTCTAATTGAAAATAAAAAGAAAAGGGTCCAAAAGACTGTTTTGCCCTGGTTTTCGACAGGTTTTCACACACAACCTGTTGTGCAATCATGCAAGTATGCCATTATTACTAAATGACCATTTTACCCCTAATACATGCACAAGAATCTAAAAATGAGGCCCGAGGTCGAAAATCAGGACAGGGTACCACACACTAGCGGGGGAAAGCCCAGCGGAGAGGAAAAGCTAGAAAACATAAAACACCGGCCCCAAAAAATAAAGGGGGAAAATTTTTTGGTTCCCACCTCTTTATAAAATTGCTATGGAATCATATGAATACATAATAATTTTATATTGTAAAAAGAATGTCCAAACAGCCATTATTATAATTTTCTACATAACATTAAATTTCATAGGAACTACCAATATTCTTATGAATTTAGTGGTACCCAAACACGTCCTTAAAATTTTGGAGATGGAGGGAATTTCAGTGGAAGTTAAAGTAGTTAGGCTAAGTGGATAGCTATTGGTGTTTTGATGTTTCGGTATCAGATGAGATGTAATAAAGAGGATTGCGTCAGCATGAACTTTAGATCCTAGCCCTTGATTATTATATAAAAGGGTGGGGGTCCATTTGTATTTTAGATCTAGATCGTTAGATGAGTTTATCACAACCAACGAGCAGTGAATGAATTTGAGTTTCTCTTGGTTTCTCCCTCGTTCTCTTGTTTCTTGTTCTTCTTGTATTCAGATTTCTTACTATTTGAGTGTGTTACCAATTTTCTCTTTAACATATATATATTAACCCACAAAGCCTTGAAATCCGAAGTGTTTATATAGGATTTTAAAAATAAAAATATAAGATAAAAAGATATAAGAGGGTCAAAAAAAAGCACGCCACAAATTGTCACGTGGAAAACAAAAATAAAATAAAATTAAATTAAAAATTAGCGCCGGACCGTCGAGTCGAATTGATCGTGTCATGTGCTAAGATAGAGAGAAAAGTAAGCGATAAAATGAGAGAAAATATAGATAAAGAATTTTTGAAATTAAAAAAAGAGAAATAAAAAAAGGAGTAGATAAGAAAGAATTTTGAAATAAAAGAATTTGAAATTTGAAAATAAAATTTGAAAATAAAAAAATCTCACAACGAACGGCAAGTGAGTGATGGAGGTGAACAAAAAGATCAGAAAAAAGAAGAGAAAAAAGAGAGAGGTTTGAGAAGAAAAAAGAAGAGGAGGAGAGGAAGAAGAGATCTTTGTTTTTCTTGGGGAAGGAGACGGAGAGTTTTGAGAGAAAAAAAAAAGTTGAGGAGATAGAGAAGGCGACGGGAGGCTCATCTGTCTTACGGGAGAAGAAATAGAAGAAAAGGGTGAAAAACAATAACAGAAGGAAGACAAGAAGAAGTCTGGCAATTAAAAAGGTTATGATTCTCTGAATGTTAAGTTCATAGCATGAGTAAGCTTGGAAAGTCTTTACATGTTGATATGGATGATGTTTGAAAGCAATTAACTATATATGATGGACCCCACATGTTTACATTCTTAAGATGATGCCTTGTCTTAGGCAATGAGAGATTGCTTTCTATTGTATGTTCAGCATGTATAAATTTACAAGTCTTTTGCTAACTTTCTCTGCAATCTCATCCCATTCATGTCCATATTTCCTCACTTCATACCCTATCCTCTCCTTCGGCCAATGATGATATTTTTTTTTTCTTAAATTTGTCATTATAACATTAAAAACAAAAAAAAAAAAGAAAAAAAAGAAACACAATGCTTTTTTTCAAAAACCCTGATGATCACCTCCACTTTAGGCCATGTCATTACTTTATTGCAAGAATAAACTTTCCAAAAACTTGCACCACTTGTGTTACCATGCATGTGAAATGTGTATGTCACTCATACATGATGTTTAAGCTCAATCATTACTATCAAACATTTTTTGTTTCTCTTATCTTAGATGTATACATTGTCATAGTCAGGATATGAGACATCTAAGAGTTTTGTACAAATTGATGCTTATATGTCATGATTAGAATGAATCCTTAATTTAGTAAGAATCGCCTCTTTGCGCTATCAATTAAAAAAATGGAATATTCACAAGAATTATGAAAAATGTAGAAGCGTGTAAAATTTCAAGAATTTATTTGTGAAGCTCGTGGGAAAATGCAAAAAAATAGAAAATTCAAGGACTCATCTGCAAAATTTCTAAAAAAATAGAAAATATAGGAGTTCGTACACCTATTTGTAAAAAGAAAAAAGTCCCTAGGAAGATATCAAAGAAAAAAGGGAGTTATTTGCAAAAGTTTGAGTGAAAATATGAAAAGGAGAAATCTAGGGTTTTAGTTGCAAAATTGTGAGAGAAATATGAAAAGTCAGGTTTATTAGCAAAAGTGGTCAAAGATGTGAAAATGAAGAAATTGGAGATTTGATTGCAAAAAAAAAAAGGAAATATGGAAAAGTAAAGTTTCAAGGGGTTTGGTTGAATAAATCTTGAACTTTGGTGAAAAAAGAAAAAAAAAATCAGGGGCTGATGTGAAAAAAATGACATGATATGCTATAATATGAAATAGGGAGAAAATAATGACTCTCATTGATGTGTGGGGGTATTTTTGTAATTTTTGCAGGAACTCCTCCTGGAAAATTTTATGAGCACCTCCTTGAAACCTACCTTGAGGTCTAAACACTCTTGGAGTAGAAAGAAATTTTTATAAAATCTCTTGAAACCTACTTTAAGGTCTTGACACTCTTGGGGGTAGAAAGAAAACTTTATAAATTTTTTTGAAACCTACCTTGAGATCTTGACACTCTTGGAGGTAGAGGAAAAAAAATTATAAAATTTCATCAAACCTACCTTGAGGTCTTGACATGCTTGGGATAGAGAGAATATTTTTTATTAAATTTCTTGAAATCTACCTTGAGGTCTTGACACTCTTGGGGATAGAGAGAAAATATTTATAAAATTTCTTCAAACCTACCTTGAGGTCTTGACACTCGTGGGGGCAGAGAAAAAAATTTATAAAATTTGTTCTAGCCTACCTTGAGGTCTTGACACTACATGAAAATATGTATTTTGCGGTGGTTTTTGAGTCATTGCAAGACAGTTTAAACCGACGCTAAAGTAATTATGCGGCGGTTTTAAAACCGTCGTGAATTTTTGCATCGGGACTCATTTTACGGCGGTTTTCATTAATGGCCGGAACAACCGCAGCTAAATGCATATTGCATATAGTGGCGGTTTTGGTGGCGGTTATAACTGCCGCTAATCACATAGGCATCCCCCTCTTGGATTACATTTTGTCGGCGATTATAACCGCCACTAAGTTCAACTTTCTGGCGGTTTTAAACGATCCTAAATTGCATTAGTTGCATTCCCCGATGGTTTTTTAGCGCAGATTCTTAATAGCCACGAAATGCAACATTATTGTTTTTAAGTTTTATTTGCGGCGGTTTTTGGCGGCAGTTTTAACTACCGTCGAAATGCACATCTTCGACCCTATATTGCCTTTCCGGCAATTCAAAAACCGCCGCTAATGCCAACCATGTTTTTTTATTATTATTTTTATTATTTTTGATTAATATGCAATTTGTTTACAACATATACCTGCCAAAGTTTTATTAAGTTACATTACACACCATTCAATTACTAAACAAAAAAATAAAAATATATTTCATATATAAAATTTATCAAACCATTAGCACAAAAGATTCACCATTATGTCAATTGAACAATTACATCAACGGGATTAGTTTTTTGTTTACATTAAGAGTTGCACTTGACAATAATAGTGTTGCATTCATGACCTTTGCACTTGTTATTACCTGCATAAACAATAAATCTCTCATTAATTGATTAGAGCAAAGAATGATTTGGATAAATCCATATATACAAGGAATATACCTTGTGACACCATGGTAGATAGAAGTACCTCTAGAAAACCCACTGCTTTTTTTTTTGCAATTATAATTACACTAACTAGTATTAACATATACTCTTATTGTGATGCTTAACTATGCCTATGAAACATATATACATATGTATGTATATATACCTTCAACGAGATGCAGCATATTTCTGTCTGGTCATATGTTTCATTTATAATTACACTAACTAGTATTAACATATACTCTTATTGTGATGCTTAACTATGCCTATGAAAAAAATATACATATATGTATATATACCTTGAAAGAGATGCAACATATTTCTGCCTGGTCATATGTTTCATTTCCTCTAACTCTTCATAGTTAGTTATCTGAAAATATACAACATTAATTATATATATATATATATATATATATGAAAGGAATTAAAGAAGTTATTGTTAAAAGGGTAGAGAGTTTAAGTTACAGGAAAGCTCGTTGTTGTAGTTGTTCCCAAGTACTTAAGAGAAGCCAAGTCATAAGCTCTTGCTGCCTTATCTTCTTTATCATAACCTCCTCTGTGTGTGTATATAAATAGAACAAATCAAGCTTAATAAACATAAAGAACAAGATGTAAAAGAGAATAGAATTAATCATTTGCTTATCAAGATACATTGCATTCAATGAAGTAGTTCATCCCAATTTGATTCAAATGAACAAGTTCATAAATAAAAAGAACACAAGCAAAACCTTAATTAGTTATTTTGACAATGAACTAATTATAGCAAGTATTAAATGTATAAATCTAGCTAATAAATCACACCTTTTGTACCCTTCTGACTTTGGCCTTCTCTTCTGCAACTATGTATTACAAACAAGTATATATTTAATCAACAATATGTGTGTGTGTGTGTGTGTGTGTTAGAAACAAGTATATAGATATTTAATAAAGTTGCATCATCAACAATATAAATAACATATATATGTAAAGAACTTCATATACCTAATCATCAATAAGTCAAGAGCATGACAATTTCCACTTCATTTTGCCTTATATCAAGAGTTATATATAAAACAAACAATCACACACATAACATTACTAAAAGATAAAAGATCCATCAAATACAAGTTCTAGTTAAGCAAAAATAGAGGTTTTAGATCTCATATAAAGCACTACAATTCAACATAGAAATGGAAACAATAGAAAATTAGTAATTGTCCATCAAATAGAAGATAACAATAGCCAAAAACATAATGCCATAATAAGATAAGCAACTAACATAAACAAAAGCGATGAAATGAAGATAATGTTGTCATTTTACATTTGCACGCATCCTCAACGAATCTCCTAAAAATGAGCTTGCCATCCTTAGCATACTACTGTGACAATAAAAAGAAGCAAACTTATTAGATTGATCCGAAAAAGAACATACTCAATCAAACAAATAACATATGAAGCATACATTTCATTTTTTTCAAGTAGAAAAAGTATTAAAAAAAAAAAATTATACAACTTTCACTATGTGGTCATCCTACATTGTTTGAATTAAGTTTGTCGTTTCTTTCGAATAGCTGAGATTGTGATGACACGCTCCCAATAAGCTGGGGACCTGCATTTTCCTATTGTGAAAATGAAACCAATATAAAATATTAACAAATAAAAAAACAAAACTCAAAGCACAAACATAAACAATAGATTGATAACAATCATATGAAACTATAACCTTAAAATGAAAATTTATCAAAAAAACACGATTATGTATACAATTTTGGTTTTTGATTTGCCAATTGTTGGGTAATTTTTGCTATATGTTGTTCATTGACTTCAATTCATTGTAGTAATTGATGGACAGGTTGCCTAAGAGCATCAACTTCACCTTGTGTACCCCCTGCCGAATAGCACCTACTGCTCAAAATACTCGATGATCCATACACCTGAGTTGGGACTACTCCAAGTCCCAAGCCACGAACATACCCTGGGTGTTCTTTACCAAAAACACCAATATGTGCCTCATTTTTAGAAGAAGACTAAGATCGAACAACTAGATCTTCCTACAAAAATAAAGTCAAAGGAATGATTTTTATTAAAAGCGCTTATTATTATACAAACATTGAACATATGACATAAATCTATATTCAACTCACATGATTTTGCCTTGCCTCATCATTCACAAAAGACCCATCTGATGTGGTATGACCAACTTGAAATAATTCAGACTCTTGTGACAGGGCCGACCAAGTTGAGATTCCTACAAAAATTATATCAATTTAATATGTGCATAATAGTATTTAAATGATAGTCATAATTAAGATTTGCATGATATGAAAACTAATAACCATTTCATTTTTCCAATCGAGCAAATGATTTTTGAACCCAACATGTGAGGAATTGTTAGGTGGCTACGGTTGGTAGTATTTTGAGCTGCTTTTGCCTACATATTACACGGGAAACATTTAAATGGAGACAATAGTTAATAAACAATAATGCTTTAAAGAAATACATTACAATGGAAAATATATGCATATTACCTTTGTGCATATTACCACAAAAGCAATCCATTGCTCCAAGGGAACCTCAGGAGGTCTTCTCCCAATGTTGGTTTTGCGGGGAGCATCGGGGTCACATTTCAAAGATTTGTACAAGTTACACCTATGGTCCCTCCATTTTTTGGCCAAACTCTTAAGAATGTAATCTTTATGCCCATCATCATTAACCTCCAACTTTGTCTACATATAAACAAATACATTAGTACAAATATCATATAATATCATAACAAAACAGTATAATTTATAAAATTTTAGGTACAAATATAATTTAAGAATAGGACCTTTATGATGTTATCCCACACATGATCTTTGTAATAGGCTGGAACAATTTGCCACTTATCATAGCCAATAGGGAAGTTGGTACAATTAGTTGCAATGTGCCCTAAAAATTGAGCAAGTAACCCGCCTAACATATCAATTGGCTGGTTTCGACGATTCCAATCCACAATAACTTTCTCACCCGGAGGAAGAGTGAATATATCAATAGCTCGCATTTGTTGTCCCTTCACTCCTCCATTGCCGTCTACCACTTAAATATATATATATATATATATATATATATATACCATGATAAAACATATATAAGTAACTATAATTTATAATATATAATACAGGAAATCAAAATTGAGAATAATTTATTTGAATGTAATAAATAATTTATATTTATTAATTACCTCTAATCTGCACGTCCCATGTTCTTGTGGTTCTTTTATGGCCTCGAACAACCTAAGGCCTTGTGGTCTCGACATGCTCTATATGCGAAGGAGCCTCTTGGGATTCTGGAGCATTATTTGGTGGTATGGGTGCATGTGTACTCGAATTTATAGAATGACTGGTGATATTAGTCTGATTTGCCGAACAAGTAGAAGCAGTGTGTCTTTTGGTCCTTGGCATAACTGCACATATAACTTGTAAGCGATGAGTTAGCTCAAGAAGTAATATAAAGGCAATAAAATCTTAATAGACATACCAATAAAAGAAGGCATTACCAAATAATGCCAAGTAAGTATTCAACTATCATTCTCAACTTCAAAATTTTCAGCAATTGTTGACAAAATGTTATCATTCGGATCATCAACATCATCTCGCCTCAATTGTAGATGTGTATCTCCATCGGAAATAAAATTATCAAATTTTTGTGATGGATAAGCTTTGATATTATACGAGTTTTTCTTCATCACTCTCACCCATATCATACAAGTCTCTAGGCTTTAGATGTATTGGTATACACCATCCATCTTCCTTTTCATCATCAATAAAAAATGCCATTTGTGCCTCAGAAGCTTTAATATATGGCTCATCATCTTCATGCTCCCCAGTATGTATAGGTCTTGTAAGAATGATGGAAGTAAATCCCAATTTATCAATTTTTATGCCTCTAGGGTGAGTTGTGTTAGCCCATTCACATTTGAACAAGGTCACTGAAAATATTCCTTTATAGCTAATCTCAATAATGTCAAGTAATTTTCCATAATATGGCACACCTACATATATCATATTAACATCACTATTGCTTGAATAGCTCCTTGTTCCAAATATACCAAAAACTCCATTGTTCTGTGTTTTTAATCCTTTCTTATGTTCTAGAGTATGAAACTTGTACCCATTAATATTATATGCTGTGTATCGCTTTGCTTGGTTAATGGGTCCTTGTGCAAGTCCTATGAGCAAAGTTTTATCAGAATCTTCGAGCCCATCACGATCTTGATTGATCTATAACAAACTAAAATTACTCAAACACGCCATATCAAATAAAATCTATTAATTCAACAGAAAGCTACGTACTTGATTTACAACCAATTATTAAACTCTTTGTGAACCATCTTGTCTACTTCAATAGGATTCTTACTTCTTTTCCTTAATTGTCTTCTTGCAACATTCCTGAATTTCCTGTGATGTTTGACGTGGCAATTTAATAATCAAGTTAATTTTAGTAGTACATAAACAATGCTTAATAATACTCACTGAACATATGAGTCAACTGCTGGACAGTTTACTAGTATATGTCGAGATGGGCCTGCAATCTCTGAATAGATGTCAAAGTAAACCATGTAAAACCACCAATTGGTTTCCCAACACATGGAAAAAATTCCTCAACTTTAGCATTTGGATGTTGAGAAATGTCGCGTTCATCATCAACACGTCTTGGTCGATTCCATATTGTCTCAATATTATCTAGATATCTTGAACAAAATGTAACAACTTCTTGTGCAATATATCCCTCCGCAATAGATCCCTCTGTTCATGCTTTGTTATGCATGTATGATTTTAATAGTCCCAAGTACCTATGAAAATAAATTGTTATTTGTTATATGACATAAATATGTGCAATGTTGTTATCAAATACCACTAAAGTCAAGAACCATTAGTTACCTTTCTATTGGATACATCCAACAATAATGGACTGGACCTTCAAGTTTGGCTTTATCAACCAAATGAACAATCAAGTGTATCATCAATGTGAAAAATGACAGTGGGAAAAGCATTTCCATGTGGCATAATGTTAGCACAATTTTTTTTTTGTAGTTTATCCAACTCTGGAACACTCAACACTTTCCCACAAATCTGTCTAAAGAATGAACATAACTCAACTAATATTGTTGATGCATTATCATCAAGCCCTACACGCATGGCTAGTGGTAGAAATTGATGTAACAATATATGATTGTCATGACTTTTCAATGCCCCAACTACTTTAAGGTTATCAACATAATGCATCAAGAAATATTAGTTGTATAGCTATCTGCCACACAAATATTCTTCAAGGTGTTTAAGAACCATTTCTTTCCTTGCTTACTCATTGTGTAGATTGTCGGTGCAAACTTTCCATTCTCATCTAGCCACAGGTCTACCTTGCAACCAATATCTATCATATCTTTACGAGTATTAAGATGATCTTTTGAGCGAGAACTGTCATTCAGCAATGTGAAAAGTATATTATCTCATGCATTCTTCTCTATATGCATCGCATCTAAATTGTGACGCAATAATTTATGTTCCCAATTAGGAAGCTCAAAAAATATGCTTTTCTTCTTCTTTACATTCTGACCCATCTGAAAGTACTGCACTCTGATGTCTTGATTTTCCACCAAGTTGGC
Organism: Dioscorea cayenensis subsp. rotundata; assembly: GCF_009730915.1. NCBI lineage: Eukaryota > Viridiplantae > Streptophyta > Magnoliopsida > Dioscoreales > Dioscoreaceae > Dioscorea > Dioscorea cayenensis. The sequence continues at coordinate 36,673 of NW_024088339.1, forward strand.
TATCCACATGTCGACCAAATGTAACATCAATATCTTTAACTTGCTGAAGAATTTCAACACATGATAGTAATTATGGAGGAGGGTACAACTCTTGCTTGCCATTACGTCGAATTATGTTCATTCTAAATTTATGACCACCATCAGCGTCGATGACCCATGAAGCACCATTTTCATCTATGAGGTGTAGACAAGGTTCAAGGCATAGTTGCAATGTACACAAAACGGACCAGTGTAAATAGTCCATCCGAGATAGATTTCCTAGCCACGGATGTAGACAGTGTCCACATCAAAGCGACATGCATTTTGAACATTTCATGTTTAAAAGAATTATATGTGAAAGCCATCATACCACAACTCTTTTCAACTCTCTTATTGAAGGTTGTAAAATAAACATCTATATCATTCCAGCATCACGTTTACCAAGAGTGATGTTGAAAATGATAACAGGATGTTTGTTTCATGCATATCCATGGTGGCACATTATATGGAGTGAGAATATTGGGCCAAATATTGTAACTCACTTGACCTGGACATTTGTGCAGCTATGCAAACCGCGTTCAGAAATTTCTTCGCAAACCACGGTCATTATCAAAATCAAGTACTTAGGAGTAATATCTTGGATGTCTCATTCATCCATCATTACTAGTATCGAGAATTTGTATTATCCTTTTCTGTATTCACGAAGATAAAAACAACCCGTTGTAATCTGACAGTCAATGGAAAGTATCTCAACCACATCGTTGTACCGTCGTATACACATAGATTCAATTGTCTGCCAAAACAAATGAATTAAAAACTTCTTAGTGAAGATACTGAGAAGGTTGCATGTGAAAACAAAACCCTTATCAGTGAATAACCGCAGAGGACTAGGTACATGCGATACATAAATATATCGCGGAACATCTCCTCACAAGGAACTTCTATCCTGAACTCCACCATAAAAATGTGTAATATGTACGCAACCCTAGTCAAACCGTGAAAGAAAGCATTGGCACTTTAATAAGTAGTCTGATCGCATTCAAATGATATACGCGTTTGAGCAAGGTGAAATTGAAATGATCACTACGTATAATAGATCGACACAAGCTACATAGATGGAAGAAAGAAAGTTTAGTGTGAAAGTAGCAAACCGGCCGCAGAGCATCTACTATTAAAGGAAGGTGTAACATTAACATACCTCATGGGAATAACACAGGTAGTAATCGTGCCCGAGAAAGAGGCGAGTAATACATCGTTTGCTCAATCATAAAAATGAATCTAAATAGTTTTAATTGAAAGAGAGTAGTGAAATTACTCTTATATCTAACTTCCTTAACATAATAAATTGCTAAAAAGCGCGAAGCAACTAATTAACAAGTCAGAAGCGGTGTCATTGAAAACAAATTCAAAGAACAAAGCGAGTTATATAAGGCTATACACAAGGAGAAGAAAGGTTTACAGAAAGAAGAGAGAGCATGTTGTGGGATCCGAAAATATGCACCGTCGTGTCGTCGAGAGAACACCGCGACATAGCCGAATCACAACATGTTATGATGTGCTTTATTTTTATTTTGTAGGGCTCACTTTCACACAGAGAGCAAGCCTCTATTATTACCGCTAGATCGAAATCTTGGAACCTCCGATTATAGGGCTCAAGTGCGGGTAGGCGCGAAATTTGTACAAATTATAAATGTTATTATTTAATCGTATATGTATATATATATATATATATTACATCCTTTATATGAACAACATCTATATATACATATATACAGGTCTACGTCAGCGCTCAGGTGCTGTCACCTGCGTTACAGCTGCTTTACCATTCGTCGCTTTGATTCATATCTTGTTTGACACCCCCAAAATAACTTTAAATCTTGCCTCAAGAAACCATCATTTGTACGGGTCTTACTACTTCCATATCATGATCCTTTTGATCTTTGGTTTGGTATTTTTAGGTTGCCATTTTCTTCAACCAGATATATATATAGGTGTTGTTCCATTTGCCAGGTATTTTCGATGGCTGGGTATAACCATCTCGCTGCCACAGCCGCCAGTAGCCGCTACACATCAACAAGTTGCTACCCGGATATAATGTACGTCGCTCACGGAATATGAGATTAGAGCTCTTTGTATGAGCATTGTACTGTATATTTTGTTATGAATAAATGGTCTTCACGAATTCCTTTGAATATACTCCATCATATTTCCATATCTGGTCACCTTTGATGACACATGTCATCGCATTATTCTAATGTCATTAATATCAATCCACATCATAACACATTCTCTTTGACACGTCTCCCATAATCCCATGCATGGGCCGATCATCATCATCACCATCTAGTTCATTTATATAACCATTTGGTTTTACTAGGCCATACATGCCATGCATGTGGCTGGTGGTAAGTCCTCCCTATATACTGGTGGGTTGCATTTCTTTCTTCACACACACAGGGCCTTTGACTTTGGCTGTGGCTTTATAATGCACATGAGTATACAAGATGATTCTCATCTCCATATATATATATATATATATGTCGTGCACGAGACTGGGCTTGCATTTTATTTATGTATTTTATAAACCATTGCTATGGCTTGCTTTGAAAGTTAAACCACGCATGTTCGATCTTGATTTCAATGACTGTGAACTTAGCAATCAAGTGCGGGCTATTGGCAAAGCAGTATATATTTACCTAGGGCAGGTTGATTGATGCGAGAAATTTTCTGTTCTTGAAGACAAAGCAAGGCAACAGTTACACCACACAGCTCTAGTTAAAGTCTTTAAGGCATGGATTTTGTGTGTTTTATTTACTTTTTTATTTTTTCTGTAATGTGCTTTG
>NW_024088340.1:0-886 GCF_009730915.1 Dioscorea cayenensis subsp. rotundata
GCCCTCCTCCTTGCCCATCCTCACCGTCCCCCTTTTGCTTCTAATGCACTCCTAGCACATCCTCCCCAAAATACTTGCAATAACTCAGCACACACCAAAGAAATCTGATACATGGATTGATAATTGATTCTCAATTCTGAACTATAAAGCATACAAATTCATAATAACACAATAACACAACCACACATCCACGCATAACAACATACTAGAAATAAAGAAAGAAGAGATTAGGGATAGTAACCCGAGAGAACCCAACTAGAATCAAGCAAGAGGAAGAAGATGAACAAAAGACGCTGGATCTCAACTAAATAATTCCTCCCTATTCCCCAGGTGGTCTAAAGTAATTGCAATCCCTTTGAGAAAGCTGGCCCTCATATTTAATTAATAGTAATTCATTTGGATCCATCTGCTCCCTTTCGAAAGATCAAAAAGACCTTGGTCCCCCTTGTAACCAACCTAACTGAAAAGGATAACTTATGTAATTTGTTTCACCAGAGATCCCTCCAAATCTGAATACAATGAAAGGACTCCACTGCCCTTTCTTCTCAGAGTACCAATAGTAACAGCCCGAGGGCAACTCATGTAAACTCACCATGTTTGAATATACTAAATTTACTCAAACACCCTTCCTTCTATGTCTAATGAAATTAGCCACCAGAGCTAATTAATGTCATTTCTCCTTTCTCAACCCCTTTATGAGGACAAACTCTTCCTTTATTTTTCACCTTGCTCCCATCTTCTTTGCTCCATTTATTCTCTGCTAATCTCTGCTGAAGCTTGCAACAACTGCTCCCTCTTCAGGAAATCCGTGTCCTCAAGGATTCATTGAACAGAAATCGGGGAATTTCCTTTATAACACATCATAGAACTTCCACGTAGCCTCTTC
>NW_024088341.1:0-1166 GCF_009730915.1 Dioscorea cayenensis subsp. rotundata
GTTTACTAGGAATATATACACCAATAATAGAGGTCACAAGCCCCATTTAAAGAAGTTTAAGGTCTAGTACTTATGGCCGTAAACTAGGCCATAACACCAAGACAAATGACTTACAAGCAGAGCTTACAGTCGTAAAATACCCATAAAGCACACAATCCATCATCTCTAGCTCATTACGGCCTTCTTCTTACATCCGTAAATAGCCCGTAAGTGGTTAGGTATAAAAGATTTACTAAGGGTTTTGGGAAATCTTTTGTCAATCAAGTGAAAGAGGAGAGGGGAAAAGTTTCTCAAGTGTCTCTCCAGTAATCCATCAAAGGAAAGAGCCTCCTCCACCATTGAAAAAATTATTGGAGCCATCAAGGTATTGTGTCGGTGGTGTTTGTGGAAGATTAGTGGGAGATTCAACAGCACTCCAAGGAGGGGAAGAGAGAAGGGAGTTTTTAATGTTTTTATTTAATTTTCCCACATTGATTGGATTGTATGAGTGTTCGCTTTTAATGGATAACTAACTTGTTGATGTTTGGGCATGGATAAAACCTAGGGCTAACAGACTTTGGAACTTTTGTATTAGTTTATTGATTGCAATTTATTATTGTTGGGTTCAATTATGTTTTTTAATTGACTTGAATTCTATTGTAGTGAAAGCCGACGATTCATGATTTATGTACTCATGAGACAAATTGAAAGATCCACCTGGTATAGATATACGGTCACTAGTCTGCCTAGAAATAGAGCACTTTTGGGGTTGAGATTTCTCCCTCTGTGATCCTCTTGAGTGAGTTCAGATAGAATTCCATGTGCAATGCAATCATAGAGAGCAAGTATTATGAAATAATTCCATTCTGGCTTTGTATGGGATTAGGGTCAATAGCCTCGAGAGAGGGGTTGACTATTCATTGAATACTTGTTTTTTCTAGATAGAATTCACTAAGCGTAATGCTGTCATTGGGTAGTCTATATTAGGACTATACAGGATTAGTTATTGTTCAACTTGAGAAAAGTGGCAATATGAATTAGGAACTCTCTCAGCTTAACTAAATTGTAAGTCCTTGTGCAACCTTGTTTAGGACTTATCAAAACCCTAGGGGAAGTCTATATCTGAACACCATTCTTTAATGCTTGTTTTGTAGTATTTCTACTTGTGTTTTCTAATTCTTAGTTTT
>NW_024088342.1:0-78020 GCF_009730915.1 Dioscorea cayenensis subsp. rotundata
TAGTTTTCTAACAAATATGTATGCATTTCAACATACATGTCTTTTATCTGAACGTGCATGGTGAGATTCCCAAGTTTATCATTATCATCTCATGCAAAGGGTGGGCCTGCTATTTTCCTTCTTTTATTTATTTTGTATGTCTCAGGACTACATGCTTTCCATCATTTCTTTTATTTTATATGTATTTTCCATTCCCCACACACTGTATGCATGCTTTCTCTATATTATATATTTTTAATATGCATGTAAATATGCATGTTCTCCCCGTTTTGAAGAAGAAGAAAAAAAATCCCACGTGCATGGTTCTCATTTCATTATTATTATTATTATTATTATTATTATTATTATTTATGTCATGCACGCATGAGCCACTCCAGCCACGTGAATCGAGATTTTTAAATACAAATATATAAATATATGCTTGGGATCCCATGTTCATCACCTAGTAATGGTAGCCCGGATTTTTATTTATTATTATTATTATTTATGTACACACATAACATAACATAAATAGATATATATATGCATGCTTTATTATTATTATTATTATTTTTATAGGAAACCATGGTCCATTTCTATCGTTAGGGCCCCCAATACAATAAATGTCTCAAATTTTAAAGAGGTTGGTATATAACCACTTTGACAAGATGAGTAGAAAGTTGGAACATGGTTAGCAACATTGCAGCCAAGAGCTTTTAACACCAACACAGTGCTAAAAACAAGCATTTAACACAACCAGCTGGCTACATCAATACAAACCAAGAAGTTCCTAATTTGCACTGCTTTCAAAGAATAATGAGCCCTTTGTACAAGCAAAATGAGAAGATGCTATCTTCTTCTCCTTTTCTTTTCTTTTAACTTGGAATTTATTATGGTTGGGTAAACTATGTCAAGGAAGATCTCGTGATGCTCGTGAATTTAATTTATGTTATTTGAGGCGAAGGGAACTAGTTTCGGTTTTCAAGATTTCTTTCTCTTTATTGCTTTTGAATCTGAGACCAAAGACTTGACGCATGTTGAGGCTTGGCGGTCAGGATCGAGAATATGTGGAAGGACTAATAGCCAGCCACTGATGATCCTTGCAGTATTCTTGAAACGGACAGCTAGCTCACTTCACACCTCTTGGTCCTCCACTTCTTCTTCTTTTATAATTCTAATTCCTCATTAGCTTTGCGTCCTGGGTATCCATTCATTCACTCGTGTATTAGTGCAAAAAGGCTTTCTTCTTGAACATAGCTGTGAATCGCCCGCGTGAATTGTCTCGCTCATCCCTGAACATTTTTTCTCAATCGAAGTGGAGTATCCGAAAAAGGTCTGTGTCATCTTTAGTCCTGCGGTAGGGATATCACTATACAAGAGACTTCACATGTCAGGTATCCACTCAACGGCAGTGCGCTCTTGTTCTACACGCTGATCATCTCGCTTGTTCACTTCTGGCATTCATCTCGCCACGGACCTTGGCAAAGACTATCGAGACAACGGACGTGCCCTAGGATCGCATGGCGCGAGATCATGTTCTTGGCGTCCCACATCCTGCTGAGCGAGCTCAAAGACGCTGAGGCATCAGACTCTGATCCACGGATATCAACGGGAGGAAGCCGATCATGGAGAAGTGAAGGCGGGGAAAAAGGATCGTTCACGGCGAGCTGGAGATCGGAGTTGCTCGCCTTGGGAATCTCGTGCAACATGTCACTCCGCGATACGGTGGTGGAGGTCAAATGGTTCAGTCCCCAAGGCTTGGTGTGATGAACCCCGAGGGTTCGGAATAGATGTTGTTCAAAGCCCTCGTTATCAAGGACCATGCATTCGTCATGGATGACGCCACGAATGGAGACCACGTCGCTTAGAGTTTGAGTTATGGTAAAAGGTTATTGATCAAAGCGCTCCCGGTGTAGAGGAGATGAACAAGATCCAAGCTTTCTCATTGTTGGCGACGCCATAAGTGAGCTTACAGCCATGAAGAGATCAACAAGATCATCGGAGAACTCGATACCTCCCTCTTCCATCTCACATAGAAGCAACAGAAGTGGCAACAATGGCAAGTAGCAACAACGTCAGCATTAGTAGTGACATCAGCAAACCATAGCACGCAAAGATAGCAAAGATCAATGGTAAGTCAAGAATACAGCGAAGAAGAAACCAAGAGATGTTTGGCGTAAGATTATTTCAAATTGCTCACTACGCCCCATGACATGATGAGCGGAGGCGTAGCATCGCTGATGAGCTGATCGCCATGCTTGCAGCATTATTCTCACCCACTCACGCATACGAAATAGCAAGAGCAAAGCACAGCTACGAAATGACGAGCATATAACGACGACTGCACAATCGATGATTGACAATGCAATGGGCGATGTGATTTGAGATGCGAGAAATGAACGATGGGAATCCTTTTCTTTTATATATATATTATATATAGTATGGGGACTAGAAGAAAAACCTTCTTTTTGCTTTCCTTCTTTTCTTCTTTCTTTTTTCGGCTCTTCCTCCTGAATCCTTTTTAATCTCCTTTTTCCCCTTTTTAAAACAATATGGCATATCTTTTTCAACCAACCCCTCCTCCAAATCATGAAGTGATGAGAATAAAAACCCAAACAAATATTCAAATTTTTAATTTTCTTTTTTTTTTAATGTGGGATTTATCTTCTCATCCAACCCTCCGTCAAATCACAACAACGATCAAATCTATAATTTAATATTTTAAAAATTTGAAATTTTCATTTAATAATGTTTATTTTTATTTTTATTATTATTATATTATTATTTTTGCCTCTTTTTAAACTTTTGATCGCCTGCTTATTCTCATAGATCATCTCTCATTCTTATCCTCATCCCGAGAGATCGTGAGATAAAATTTAATTCAAATTAAATATCATTATTATTATATATATTTATTATATATATATTTTTAATTTCAATTTCAAAAATTTGAAATTTGAAAATTTTTATTTCTGTCTCATCTCCTCTTAAAACTCGTGCCTGTTCTTATCCCAGAAAATACAACCTCCCGTGGACTCAATCAGATAAGATAAGACCAAATATAAAATTCAAATTTTATTCAAAATTTAATTAATTTTTCTAAATTAAATTTTTCAAATTTTTAATTAAATTAATAAAAAAATTAATTATTATGAAATTTAATTTAAAAATTCAAATTGCCTCAAGATGCGTGTCCGGAATACTCGAGATTTGCACTTTCTCGCATTGCCTCGAGATCTGCTTTTTTAGGTTATATGAAATTTAGGATCGCCTTTGAGATGCGATTCTGGCTATCCTAAAATTTGAGATTACTCCCTCGAGATATGTGATCCCCTAGATATGCTTTCAAGGGTAATTTTGTAAATTTCCATTTTTGCCCTCGAGATATCAAGGGCAATTTTGTAATTTTGTATTTATGTCTCGAGATATGTTCTCAGATAATCTTGAGATGGAAATATTTTAGATCGCCCTCGAGATCTCGGGCTCTCGGCTAATCTTACGATTTAAATAGTTTTAGATCGCCCCGAGATCCGTACTCCTGGCTAATCTTGTAATTTAAATATTTCAGATCGCCCCGAGATTTGGTGCCTCCTACCGATCTTATGATTTAATATTTTTAGATCACCCCTCGAGATCCGCGCCTCCTACCGATCTTGTGATTTGAATATTTTTAGACCGCCCGAGATCCCCGTGCTTCCCTCACCGATCTTGTGATTTAAATATTTTCAGATCGCCTGAGATCCGTAGGTCTCCTACCGATCTTGTGATTTAAATATTTTAGATCACCCTCAAGATCTCGTGGTTCTCTGGCTGATCTTGTGGATTTAAACATTTTAAATTATCTCAAAAATGTCTTCTCGTGATTTATCTTGAATATATCCAAATATAAATGAAATTTATTTATTTTGAACCATTTGTTGTCCCGAGTTCGATTATGATTTGATCTGTAGGTATATTTTTATCTCGATTTGAATCGAGATATGCAATTTTTACATAAACAAATGCCCCTTCGTAGTTGTCTCACTGAAGAATTTTTAGTGAGATTGAGTGAGAGAAGTATCGAATCCCGCTCTTAGACATCGACTATTTTATATCGTTGCTGGCTTTAATCCGATAAACTGAATGAAATTCAATATTGTTATAATCCTTTCCTTAGCAATGGATATCTCGAGCCCCGGCATAGAACCTTTCTCATCTTTCTCTATCTTATGAATGAGGGCCTTGTATTTGTAAACATTTTTCACCAAACTTGGGATGATTTTATAAGCCATTCATCCACTCGAGCAGCACCATGGGCGAACACGGAAATAGACAGACATGGTTTTTTAACCCAATTTTTTTTATGATGATCGAATGAGCTCAAATTCTAATCTCCACCATTCATGTTAGAGATAAGGACCTTATAAATGACTGTAAAAATTTTTACCAAAATTTAATATGATTTGAAATGGTGATGCCTGACTTGATGATGAGGTATCTCAAGGTGAATTTAGGCGATTCTCGCTCTAAATTGCCAAATTTTTTATGATAGTCATATGAACTTAGAATTTAATCGTCACCATTCATATTGAAGATCGTAATCATCCTTTGATCTATATAGAACAAATTTCTTAAGGATTGAAGTTCTTTTTGACTATCCGATCTTAAGCTAGAATTTGTTATGATGTAATGACAATCATCAATAAATTTCATGTTTGTCTTGTGATTTTATTTTGATAATCGGTGGACTTTGAGACCAAAACCGTCACCGCTCATATTGAGCATTGTCAGTTTGAAGTTTGCACAAAAATTTTAGACCGATCCGAATTTTTTGGCATGGTCCGATTAATACCTTGATCAACATTGAATGCAGAGAAGTGGTATCATAATCACTGACCCACAATCCTCCTTGCTTCTATAAATCATTTAGACTTTAAATCATATTTCAAACTGCTCAGATTGAAGGTTAAACACGTATTTATGATTTGAAAGAAATTTTTAGGGTAATCAAAGATAATTTGGTCACCCGACTGAAGACCTTGATTGGAGCAATACCATCAAAGAAACTTTTAGCTTTCAACACTTTAACATGCATAGGATTTTTGTTTCTTTTTGTTTTGTTTTTTTGTTTTTGTTTTTGTTTTGTTTTTTTTGTTTTTGTTTTGTTTTTGTTTTTGTTTTTGTTTTTGTTTTTGTTGTATTAACTTAATTTTATTAAAGACACATGGGACCAGCAGTATTTGCTTTCTGGAAGCACGCTTAACTCGCGTATCGACCGGCCTCATAAATAGCTTGACGCCCTTCATAGACAAACACGCTCCTCCTTATTTCATTGAAAGAATTTTAGTACATGGTATGATTTTAGTACATAAATGCATGAAACTAAATGTTTTGCCTCGAGAAATACATTTAATTGTATATGACTAGTCTACCTCTGTGAGGGACCAGACGCTCCGTCATAGGCAAACATTTTTACATTAAACATAATATTTCTTCAAGAAACGGCGCTGATGGGTGGCATCGGTCTTTCTCCGTGGCATCGATAAGTTGATATGCTCCTCCTTCGTAGACGATCTCCACAACATAAGGGCCTTCCCAATTTGCTTTGAATTTGCCCCCAGCCTTTTTGTTGGTGATGATGGGTCTTCCGAGGACAAGGGACCATCTCCTTTGGTAAAAGTCCAAAAACGAGCCATCTTTGTTGTATGCTTGAGACATTTGTGCTTTGTAGACTTTCGAGATTTTGTTGCACCCCCTAATCTTTTCATCCGAGAGTCCAACTCATCCAAGCTGTGAGCTCTAACATTATCTTCATTAGAAATTTCATTTTGCAATGCCATCCTTAGGGAAGGTATCCGATTTCTAGAGGTAAACTCGCTTCGGGCCCAAAACACCAAAGAATATGGTGTGCATTGTGTCGGAGTCCTATAGTAGTGCGATATGCCCATAGCATCTCCCGGAGTCTTTCATGCCAATCTCTTGTTTTTAGACAACCGCTTTCTTCAACAACTTTGAGAGGGTTTTGTCGAATGCTTCCGCCAATCCATTTGCTCTAGCATGCTATAAAATGGAGGTATATCTCCAATCTATTTTTATGATGTCAGTGCAAATCTTCTAGATCCTGAAGCTTCCGAAAGAGGGTCATTATCCTGAAATAATTCTTCTTGGAGTCCCAAATCTATATAAGATGTTTTTCCCTCAAGAATTTGAGGATGATTCTCGCTTTTGACTTCTCTCGAGGATTGCTTCCGCCCTATCCGAAAAAGTAATCTGTTGTACCATTATGAATCGATGCCCCAAAGATGATGGTGGTTCAATAGGACCCGATTATATCTCTGCTCTCATATCTCAAAGGGCCATGAAGAGGTCGTGGGGTGTAAAGGATTTGGATGTTGATGAACAAAGTCTCCATGTATCCGACATAGATGACATTTTCTAGCATAATTAATGCAATCTCCAACCATGGTTGGCTGAGCATATCCCAAGCGCTTAATCTTGAGTCGCATCTTGGGTCCGGATTGGTGTCACCACATATCCCGGAATGTATATCATGCATAACTTCTTGGGCTTCTTCATATGAGAGGCACCGCAGAGTAATTGATCATATGACCTACTTGATTTTCAATATATCATCTTTTATGAGGGTGAATCTTAGGGCTCTTCGCTTTATCTGAAGACCTTTTGATTTATCCTCTGGGAGTTTATGATATTTCAAATATTCTATGAACGGTTGTCTCCAATCTTCCTTTGACATTTCCGAGAGTGAAGATTTCAAGAGTGCCCCTGCAAAGACTTCTCCTCTCGACTTCGCCGGGATCGCATCTAATGGGTCTTCTATTCTCTTATGGTTATATGGATTTCTTCATACATCTGGATTTGCCACTCCTTTGCTACTTTTGCCAGAGAATCGTCTTTCTCCATTTTCCTCGACCTTGAAAAACCCTCCTCAATTGCACTTAGGGATTTTTCTTCATCGGATTTTTGACCTTCTTATAATATTTAAGAAGTCTCGTGCTTTGTATATCTTGTAGTCTCCCTTCTCGACTTTGCTTGATAATGAGTTGTGAGTCTCCAAATATATGTATATCTTGATTCCCATTTTCGATTACTGGGCCCAAAACCAAACTATGAGAGCTTCATATTCGCCTCATTGTTTTGTACATGGCTCCGTGAGGGAGAGAGCATATCCGAGGATCCCTCCTTCGTGTGTGACGAACACAAGTCCTATCCCGCTTTAATTTGTGGGATTTGGAACATAAGTGCCGGGTTTTATAGATGACGCTCCATCAAAGTATAGTCACCACCTTGTTTCTTTCACCATTAATGTCTCTTCATCGTGAGACTCAAGATTAGGTGGTGAATCATCGTGGAGAGGATGTGCTCGCTAGAAAGTCTCCGCCACCGCTGTGCCCCTTTAATAGCCTTCCTGGAGTATATGTTATGTCAAATTCCATCTGAATCAACGCCCATTTTGCAAGTCTCCCGCTCAACAAAGGCCCTCGCCATCAGTGTATTTGAGTGATCTATTTTTGATATGAGTATTACTTTATGTGCTAGCAAGTAATGTCTCAACTTCTGACTCGCAAACACCAAAGCTAGGCAATGCTTTTCAATTGGCGGTATTTACTCTCGCCTCCTACCAACATCCCGCTAAGGTAATATAACGGATTTTCTTTGCCTCTTCATTATTCCGAGCCAACATGGCTCCCCAAAGACCCTTCCAATGCGGCCGTATATAAGATCGAGGCTTTCCATGAATCGAGCGGCCAGACTGTGGATTCAACAAGTATCGCTGTAATGTCTTCAAATGCTTTCCGACATCTCATCATCCCATTTGAAAGGGAGCATTTTCTTGACTAGTTTAGGACAAGGGCTTGCATCTTCCAGAGAGGTTGGAGATAAATCTCCGAGATATGCTAAACGCCTTGGAAGGAGCGTGCACTGCAGTTGTCTTAGGAGGTGGTATTTCTAGGATTGCCTTTATCTTGAGGGATCTATCTCTATTCTCCCCGATGCCCTCACGATGAAGCCTAGGAATTTCCTGCAGAGAGGACTCCAAAAAGTACACTTCATGGGATTCATTTTTCAACTTGTATTTTCTCGAGGCGCAGAAAACGTGCTCGCATCATCAAGATGTCTTGTCTTTTGGAATTTGTTTTAACCATAAGATCATCCACATAGCATCTCTGACAACTTTGTGAATTAAATCATCAAATATTCTGGTCATAGTCTTTGATATGTTGCTCCCCAGATTCTTCAGCCCAAACGGCATTACTCTATAACAATAGATGCCCATGTGTCTCGAAGGATGATTCTTCCTGATCATCCGACGCATTTTGATTTGATTGTATCCGATTATCCATCCATAAAGGAGAACATCTCGTGACTCCAAGTATTGTCGATCATGATCTCCATAACTGGGAGAGGAAAATCATCCTTGGGACATGCCTTGTTCGTGATCTCCAAATCAACACATATCCGTGATTTACCCATTCTTCTTTTTCACAGGGGACTACGCTAGCTATCCAATCAGTGGTACTTCTCTTTCTCGATAAAAATTTTGCTTCCAATCGCCTTTCTTGGTCTCTTCTATCACCTTTTCTTCTAGGTCAAACTTCATCTTCCTTGGTGCCCTGCTTGATCTGAATAGCATTAGGATCAATGGCCACCTGAATGTACCACATCATCATCTAACTCCGGCATTTCATTATAGTTCCAAAGCAAAAAGGGCCAATATGCTCCTTCAAGAGAGCCTTGAATGATGATTTTTCTTCTTCTGATAGTTGTGCACTTAAGAAAGTCGGCCTTGGGTTTTCATCGCTTCCCAAGTCGATTTCAACCAACTCATCAATTGTTGCTTGCCCCCGCCTTCTAGTTCGAGTGGTGCATTTTTCATCTTTATTTCCTCTTCCTTCTCTCGCAATGTTACCATGTAACATGAGTGCTTGGAAAACCTCGTAATAGCCTATCCCATTCTTGTCTATCCGTGTAGGATGCCACAACCCCGCGAAAGCCTCCCGATGTGACCTCCTTGACCACTTGATTTTGCTCCCAAATCTCTCAACTATCGTCCCCGAGCTTGTCGGTAATGGCTTGGGAAATTTATGGGTCGAGCTTCATCATCTTCTATTTCTTCAATATTTATGATATCATCATTTAAGGTCTTCTTTGCTCTTGTCCTTATAAAAGAGAATGCCTCTCCTTTTCATGCCGAAATGGGCACATAAAATGTTTTTAAATGCTCGACTCAGTATTTACATTCAAGTCATCCAAGGATTTGTATAGCCCATCGTAGGATCCTCGTAATGTATAATGCATTTTTCTTCAGCAGATCCTTCAATTTGACCCCTTACTTTGAGTGTATATCCGCGATCGCCTCTCATCTTCCGATGACTCCGCTGTCACTACCAAAGTGAGGTAGTGCTGGTTCTTTTTGGAGCACAGGAGTAGTCTTTAGTCGCCTTGATCAAAGACACTTCTTCCGAGGCAGGGCACTTTGCCCCCTTGGGTTGGTTTGGATGTGTTAAGATAATACCTCGCATCCTCATAGTGTACTCTCGTGGATGCCAAAGGGTTGATCTCTCCATCAATTCTCGAACTCTTCCCCATCCACCAAATATTTTGAGCATTGATGCAATGTTGAAGGAACCACCGGGTTCTCATGAATCCATGGCCTTCCTAAGAGGGTTTTATAGACGATCGTCTAATTACATGAAATTTCACATCGATGATATTTTTTTCCAAATTTAAGGGGAGAGGATCGATCCCAATGCCTTTTGGTCAGGCCGATTGAAGCCCTGGATAATAATCCCTCTCCGAAGATAAGTGGCATACTTCAAGAGCCAATGCCTCAAGAGTATTGAGGGTCATTAAATTCAAAGAAGACCCCGGATCTATCAAAACCCGGTGATCTTTACTCCATCACAAAAATCCTCACATATAGTGGTCTGCGTGTGCCGTAGTCCCAAGTAATAGGTCCTCATTTGTGAAAGGACATCAAGATGTATGAGATGTATATAGGGCTTCTTTTATGTTGACTTGCTAAGTATGCTTCGATACTCCTCGGGATTTTGTAGGGCATGTATTAAAGACTCTCGACCTCACCGACATCATCAATGCATCAGTATCATACCGAGGAGTGCTCGACTTTCTTCAAATGCGCCAAAATATTGTAGTTTGGCTTTTTTCGAGGGTTTCTTGGGGAGACATTCTTCTTCAATCATCTTCCGTTTATCTCGATTATTTGAACTTGGAACCCTGTCCTTGGTCAAGTGTTTTTCCCAGCTCTAAGTCATGATCCGATGTACATGTTGTGGTACTTCATCTTCCTCATCAGAGAAGTTTAGCTCATCTTCTGAATCATCATGAGCATTTATAGCATAACATTTACCTTTTTCTTCAAAGTAATCCTCAAATGAGTGTCAAATTTCCCGAGAAACCTGGTCCTTGCAACCATTTTTGGAAAGCGTGACATTCTTCTATGGTGTGTCCCTGTAGCTGTGATATTATAGTAGCTTGAATGTTCTACCAAGATGCATTAGGCGTACGCTTTTTGGGTTTATGCAAATTCAATCCATTTTCTATAGCTTGATCAAAAAGCTCTTTCCTTTTATCTTTCCTGATAGATCTTTCTTTGATATTTGTTGTTTTAGAAGGGTCGAGAATCCACGACTTCGAAACAAAATTTTGTCCTCGATGATTCTCGAGGATATGTCCCTGCATTCATCCCACTCAAGATCTTCAATATGTAACTCGTCGTAGCCTATTACGTGACTCCTCTGTCACCCTTTGAATGAAAGCAGGGATGTCTTCAGCAGGTATGACTTTCTTCAAGACCTTATATTTTTGGGGGTCTTCGGGTGTAATATGGTTCTTTGGACATTAGTTGTGGGTAGGGCTCCAAGAGCTTGGCATGCT
The DNA here is from genome assembly GCF_009730915.1 of Dioscorea cayenensis subsp. rotundata. NCBI lineage: Eukaryota > Viridiplantae > Streptophyta > Magnoliopsida > Dioscoreales > Dioscoreaceae > Dioscorea > Dioscorea cayenensis. The sequence continues at coordinate 10,876 of NW_024088342.1, forward strand.
CGCCTTTCTTTACTCTTTCCCCGAATGCTATCTTCTTTCTTTGCTTTTTATCGACATAGGGTCGACTGCGTAACGGTCATATGACTCTTCCGCCTCGAAAAGCTATCATATTCATCATCATCTTTCCGGGTTATATAAAGGTTCCCCTCCGGAAATAACCCCGCAAGTCTCCACTTCGCACATCTTCTTCATTTCCAATTTTCTCGCTTAATTCCCCCGAGTAACTCCTCGATTTCTTCGAGAAAATAATCTCCGAGGGTAATCGAAAACCCTTTCTTTTCTCGCTCATATTCTTCAAGGGTCTCAATATACTCCTCAATAATAGATTTCTTGCGCTTTGATTGTTCGCGCTTTTGCTTTTCTTTTCTTATTCTTTTTCTTTGACTCGCTTTGTCTCGGTGACCTTTATGAGGTTGCCGAGAGCGCTCCAAATGATCCCCGCAATTCAGACCCAACCTTTTAACATCTTCATTGATCTTCTGGATACAAATACTTCCCATAACTCTTCCTGGGACAAAGACAAGGTTTGTCATCTTCCGTTGATGTAAATATCACCTTGTTACCAACCACTCTGAATCTTCCCTTTGGGATGACCCTTCCGGGTTTAGGGCGACTCACGTAGCGTATATGTTCAAATCTGGTTGCTCGGACAAGACATTCTTTTGAGAGTGTGATTTTGCCCTCTTGGTATTGTCGCTCAACCCGGTCCCTTGAAAAACATAACAATCTTCTATTGTATGTCCCAACACCCTCATGATATGGACAATAATTGGGATGATCTGCTTGCTTTGCTCTTCGTGTCTTTTTGCATCTGTGGAGTCAGCAGACCCTCTCTCACAACATCTTTGAAGATTTTTATGTACTTTATCTCTTCTAAAGGAATACTTCTTTATTCATCCTATCCTTCAAGGAAGGAAGAGGTTTTGACTCATTGTCGATGAGCACCCAAGCTAGGTACCTTAGCTTGTCTCCGCATGGGACTCTGCCACGCCTTTCCCCTTCTCAATATCAAGGTAGTAGCAGATGTACTCGACACCTTCTATCTTTTGGATTTGTCTTTGTCACTCCTTGAAGTGGTTTGAAATTGGACAACACCTTCGGGTTGGTCCTTTCCAATTTTTAGCTTGTGAGATTAAGCCTTGGAATGTAGTGATGCTAGATGTACTCAAGAAAGGTGACATCCAACTATCAATGTTCCCTAGCAATAAACCCACCGCCTGCTGCTGATCGAGTGGTTGTTCACATTTGATGCTCAAGTTCCTCCATCTCATAATGTAATCGACCACTTTTTCATCTTTTGTTTTTGGCGAGTGGCTACTAGGTCAAGAATTGTGATTTTTGTCACTTATGCCCCCAAACCGCACTCAAAATGCATCTTTTAACTGCTGCCATGTTTGAATCGACTGGTTGCGATTTGCATACCATTCAAATGCTACTCCCCGCTTAGACTTGCGAGAACTGCCTAGAGGAGGAGCGACGGCTTTCGGTGACTTGATCTCCACAAGCCGTGGACAAAAATGAGCTAAGTGTTGGCTCGATTGCCAATCCCAAGAAATTGCTTGAATTTAGGAACATTATATCCCCTTGGGGTAAGGCACTGTGATCGTGGTAGCCGGGATAGGGGCTTGTCTCCATCCGCCTCTGTCTCAATTCCTTTGGCTTTGATTTAATTCAAGAATCTACCATTCTTCGTATCTCTTCCCGAGTCATTACATACCGATTGTTCCCGATCAGAGCATAAGAGGTTCTTCCATATTCTGTCGGCCCAAGGTTTCCCTTTGGAGGTGGTGTTGGACTTCTCGACCTGCATGACATTCTCCATAGGAAACCGTGTTACCCTCTGCTCAACCGGGCCTCGTGGCTTCTCTCGGCCGTCGAGTTGGGCTCCTCGATCTTCCCCGGTTGTTCAGTGTTGATTTTCCATGAGGATTTTTAATTTGTTTTTGCATTTGTAATATTGACCCCATCAACATTGCCATGTTGTCATTGAGTCTTTTGATATTCGAGATCACGATGTCCCTTTTGAGGAACAAAGACAAAGGTTCATCCTCTTCATCTTCATTTAGTTGTTGTACTTCTTTTGATGTTTCCTTGGTACATGGAGTGGTGGAAGGCTAGTCCCTATCCCTTGCTCCTCATGTGGTGGCACATGATCGAACCTTCTTCTCCATTCGTAGAGTTCTGCGCCCTTCTACGAGATCTTAGTAACAGTCGGTTGTTCTTGTTCGGGTGCAGGATCTCCTCTTGCTTCAAGAACTCATCGCACAAGTGTGTACTTTCCACATCCTGCGATCGGTACATTTCTTCATCTTTCATTTCCCTCCTCCATTGAAATTTAGACTCGTGAACCTTGGGTTGATTTTCTTTGTAGGAGCTAAGCGATCAAACACCGTCTTCTGCGCTTATCTGACATCAATTGCTTTCTTCTTTTGATAGAATTCTTTTGGTCTTATCTTCTCTGACTGCAATTTCCTTGATGCTATATAAGTCTTGTAGAGATTCTGACCAAATGAATTACTGTGATAGGATTTGGAGGTCTACCAACCTTTGTTTTTCACTCGGCTTGGGAGCGCAGTCCCATAGTGGTTGCGTCTTCTTTCACCAGGTTAAAGAGGTTCAAATGAGTTGTTGAAGGTACTCATCGATTACTCTTTGTGCCCTTGGAAACGACACAAAATCCAACTTTTTGTTTTGGAATCTTAACTCTCCTTTGTGTGAGCCCTCTAAAACACACTTTTCTTCTTTGGTGTGTCTTCACTCGGATGAGTGGAAAATTCCACTTTCCCGCCCCTTTCTCAGTAATGGTAAAAGCGGTTCATCATCATCCCTCATCATCATTCATGTGAACTACCCTCTTAGTGTGGGATAGCCTCTCAAATAGTCTTGGTGAGTCCTCGACATCGAGATCCCTCGCCCAGCCTGGGGAATAATCACATTGGGGCGACGCCCCTTTTGGATGGAAGCCGCGGGACTATCGTGGTCTCCTTCGCAAGGTGCGGGTCTCCTTAGGAACCGCGACCGACCGAGATATGGTGCCAAAGGTCAGCTCAGCTCCCTGCAGCTCCAAAGTGTTGAATGTGCAGCAAGGGCATTTGACCTCGGCCCTTCGCCAAGGAAAATTGTGAGTTTTGACTTCCAGATGTGGTTGAGTCTTTGAGTGCCATTTGTTCTTCGCTTTCCTCGCAAAACAAAAAGAAACATGATTAGATTTCTTTCATAGGATGTAGGAACAATGCCTTTACTTGTACTTTTTGCCTCAAAGATGGAGGAGGAATGGTGTCCCTCACTGGCGTGCGTGAAATTTTGTGGGATCGAAAAATATGCATCCGCATCATGTAAAAAGACACCCTGATAATATATCGAGCACAAATATCATATTTGTTTTGTGGGTTCTTTCCTTCCTAATAGAGGCAAGCCTCTATTATTAATTACCCCAGATCAGAAATCTTAGGAACCTCCGATTAAGGGCAAAAAAGTACAAGTAAGAGCAAGAAGATTTGCGAATTATAAATATTGTTATTTTATTATATAAACATATTTATTACATCACTTATATGTATATATATATATATATTTTATCATCGCCGCTGCCTGTGCCTTGTCACTGCGTTGCCTGCCGCTGCCTGTGCCTTGTTGCCATTTTGAGATGTATATCTCATTATCGCCTTATTCCTGATCATACATATTTTGCCATCTATTATTCCATCAACTTTGTGGGTGTCCAAGACTTGTTTCACAGATTGGACATCTATGTAACGGCTTCCGTATTTGGAATGCTTTATGGAATAATTCGGATATTTTTATCTCAGGATTCCTTGGACAATACAAGATAGTGGTCTTGGGTTCTTTCCAACACCTTAGCATCATGTATAGTTTTCTAACAAATATGTATGCATTTCAACATACATGCCTTTTATTCAACGTGCATGGTGAGATTCCCAAGTTTATCATTATCATCTCATGTGCAAAGGGTGGGCCCGCTATTTCCTTCTTTATTTATTTTTGCATGTCTCAGGGACTACATGCTTTCCACCATTTTCTTTTTATTTTTATATGTATTTTTCAATTCCCATACACGTATGCATGCTTCTCTATATTATATATATTTTTAAATATGCATGTAAATATGCATGTTCTCCCTGCTTTTGAAGAAGAAGAAGATCCCACGTGCATGGTTCTCTATTTCATTATTATTATTATTATTATTATTATTATTATTATTTATGTCATGCACGCATGAGCCACTCAGCCACGTGAATCGAGATAAATACAAATATATAAATATATGCTTGGGATCCCATGTTCATCACCTAGTAATGGTGGGCCCGGATTTTTATTTATTATTATTATTATTTATTTATTTTTTTTTTGTACACACATAACATAACATAAATAGATATATATATGCATGCTTTATTATTATTATTATTATTTTTTATAGGAAACCATGGTCCATTTCATCGTTAGGCCCCCGATACAATAAATGTCTCAAATTTTTAAAAGAGGTCGGTATATAACCACTTTGACAAGATGAGTAGAAAGTTGAACATGGTTAAGCAACATTGCGACCAAGAGCTTTTAACACCAACACATGCTACAAGCATTTAACACAACCAGTGGCTACATCAATACAAAACCAAGAAGTTCCTAATTTGTACTCGCTTTCAAAGAATAATGAGCCCTTTGTATGCAAAAAATGAGAAGATGCTATCTTCTTCTCCTTTTCTTCTCTTTTAACTTGGAATTTATTATGGTTGGGTAAATATGTCAAGGAAGATCTCGTATGCTCAGGAATTTAATTTATGTTATTTGAGGCGAAGGGAACTAGTTTCGGGTTTTCAAGATTTCTTTCTCTTTATTGCTTTTTGAATCGAGACCAAAGACTTGGCGCATGTTGAGGCTTGGCGGTCGGGATCGAGAATATGTGGAAGGACTAATAGCCGCTAATCGATGATCCTTGGCGGTATTCTTGAAACGAGAAGCTAGCTCACTTCACACCCTCTTGGTCCTCCACTTCTTCTTCTTTATAATTCTAATTCCTCATTAGCGGCTGCGTCCGGTATCCATTCATTCACTGCATGTATTAGTGCAAAAAGGCTTTCTTCTTGAACATAGCCGTGAATTGCCCGCTCATCCTGAACATTTTTCTGAATCGAAGTGGAGTATCTGATAAAGGTTGCTGTCATCTTTAGCCCCTCGCTTGTAGGATATCACATACGATGAGACTTCACATTGTTGGGTATCCACTCAACGAGTAGGGCAAGCTCTTGTTCTACACGTTGATCATCTGCTTGTTCACTTCCTTGGTATTCATCTCGCCACGGACCTTGGCAAAGACTATCAGATAACGGACGTGCCTAGGATCGATGGCATGCGCATCATGTTCTTAGCGTCCCCACATCCGCTGAGTGAGCTCAAAGACAGGTGAGGGTAATCAGCATCTGCGGATCCACGGGATATCAACGGGAGGAAGCCGATCATGGAGAAGTGAAGGCGGGGAAAAAGGATCAGGTTCACGGCGAGCTTTCGGAGATCGGAGTTGTCGCCTTGGGAATCTCGTGCAACATGTCACTCCCGCATACGGTGGTGGAGGTCAAATGGTTCAGTCCCCTAAGGCTTGGTGTGATGAACCCGAGGTTCCCGAAATGCGATGTTGTTCAAAGCCCTCGCTATCAAGAGACCATGCATTCTGTCGCGGATGACGCCGCAATGGAGACCACGCCGCTTAGAGTTTGAGTTATGGTAAAAGGTTATTGATCAAAGCGCTCCCGGTGTAGAGGAGATGAACAAGATCCAAGCTTTCTCATTGTTGGCGACGCCATAAGTGAGCTCACAGCCATGAAGAGATCAACAAGATCATCGGAGAACCCGATACCTCCTCTTCCATCTCACATAGAAGCAAATGTAGGGCAACAATGGCAAGTAGCAACATCGCAAGATTAGTAGTGACATCAGCAAACCATAGCACGCAAAGATAGCAGCATCAATGGTAAGCAGCAGCGGCGAGCAGCAAACGGCATGCTTGGCGGCATTATTTCAGCCGTTCAAGCATGCCCCGGCAGCGATGAGCAGAGGCGAGCATCAGTTATGAGCGGACGGCATGCTTGGCGGCATTATTTCGACCCACTCAAGCATAGCAGTACGAGCAGTAACAACGGCGAAATGATGACGATGAGAACGACTATTTAGCAGCAGCAACTGATGGACGAAAAATGACGGCATGAGCTGGTGATCTAGAGATACGGCAGAATCGATGGGAATCCTTTTCTCTATATATTATATATATATAGTATGGGGACTAGAAGAAAACCTTCTCTTTCTTTCTTTCCCTTTCAGTTTTTCCTCTTTAATTTTTCCTTTTTAATTTTTCCCCTCCTCCCTTTTAAAACAATATGGCATATCTTTTTTCAACCAACCCCTCCTCCAAATCATGAAGTGATGAGAATAAAACCCAAACAAATATTCAAATTTTTAATTTTTTCTAATGTGGGATTTATCTTCTCATCCAACCCTCCCAAATCAAATCACAACAACGATCAAATCTAATAATTTAATATTTTAAAATTTGAAATTTTCTTTTAATAATGTTTATTTTTTAAAAAATTTATTATATTATGCCTCTTTTTAAACTGATCGCCTGCTTTTTATTCTCATAGATCATCTCTCATTCTTATCCTCATCCCGAGAGATCGAGATAAAAATTTAATTCAAATTAAATCATCATCATTATTATATATATATATATTTTTAATTTCAATTTCAAAAATTTGAAATTTGAAAAATTTTTATTTCTGTTCATCTCCCTCTTAAAAACTCGATCTGTTCTTATCCCGTAGAAAATACAACCTCCCGTGAAACTCAATCGGGATAAGATAAGACCAAATATAAAAATTCAAATTATTCAAATTTAATTAAATTTTTCTAAATTAAATTTTTCAAAATTTTAATTAAATTAATAAAAATTAATTATTATTATTATGAAATTTAATTTAAAAATTCAAATTGCCTCAAGATGCGTGTCTGGAATACTTGAGATTTGCACTTTCGGATTGCCTCGAGATCATGCTTTTTAGGTTATATGAAATTTAGGATCGCCTTGAGATGCGCATTTGGGCTATCCTAAAAATTTGAGATTACCTCGAGATATGTATCCTCGAGATATGCTTTCAAGGGTAATTTTTGTAAATTTCATTTTTGCCCTCGAGATATCAAGGGCAATTTTGTAATTTTGTATTTATGTCTCGAGATATGTTCTCGGATAATCTTGAGATGGAAATATTTTTAGATCGCCCTCGAGATCCGTGGCTCTCGGCTAATCTTACGATTTAAATATTTTAGATCGCCTCGAGATCTGTACTCTCGGCTAATCTTGTAATTTAAATATTTAGATCGCCTCGAGATTTGTGCTCTCGGCTGATCTTATGATTTAAATATTTTAGATCACCTCGAGATCTGTGCTCTCGGCTGATCTTGTGATTTAAATATTTTAGATCGCCTTGAGATCTGTGCTCTCGGCTGATCTTGTGATTTAAATATTTTAGATCACCTCAAGATCTGTGCTCTCGATTGATCTTGTGATTTAAACATTTTAAATTATCTCAAAAATGTCTTCTGCACTTATCTTGAATATATCCAAATATAATGAAATTTATTTATTTTAACCATTTGTTGTCCCAATTCGATTATGATTTGACTGTGTGTATTTTTTTTTTAAAAAAATTTTTATTCGATTTGAATCAGGACATGCAATTTTTTACATAAACAAGCAGTAAGCACAACGAATAAGCACACCCGTGCTTAGGCCGTGCTCAGCTTGAACACTTAGAAAATATTATTCTTTTACTGATTTTTCTCCCGATTTCACTCCTATTGCTTTGAGCGAAAATATGATTTTGAGGTAGATAAAACATGACATGAAATGCACTCATTACTAAAAGAAAGATGCATAAGAAAGTTATATTAACACAACCTGAACAGACTCAAGTTAGCCATTATCCTTTTTAAGGATGTATTGTATTACACATGTATTAGTAGTGAACTTTATTGATGATAACTCTAATATAGTTATACTAGGAAAAGCTTTATCTAAAGGCACAAATTACAAATCAATAGTCATTAATAAATACTTAATGTGTTCACACTCAAGAGTTTAACTACATATACTAGTAGATATGTGATTTTGATAAATATTATCCTAAACTGATTAGGTCACTTATAATATTCATACAAAACAATTGTCTTCTAAATACTAGTGTCTAAAACAACATTTGGTTATAATTGTATAAACATTTCCGCCTATATACTTCAAATGGAGAATAATTCATCATTTCGAATTTAATAGTAATCATCAATTAAATAGAGGACATTCAATTACCATATAAAAACTTTGGAACCAAGACCATTACAAATTAAATAATCATACTTATGTCAAAGAAAATTGAGGTAAGGAAACAAGTCGCTATTCTTATCTATATAATATAAGTCATATTTTAGACATAAATCAAATATTATTTATAGTTTGGTGATGTGCGAAGATATAAATGCACAATAGATTCATCTTTGTTAATAAAACTAATTTATAACTATAATTTCTTAATAATTGTGGGAGACATAAGAGATAAAAGGGAAAAATTAAAATATTAATCATAATTAATCACAACTTACAAACTAATAAAACTAGTGAATAGTTAAAAATTTTTAATACTTGTGACCACTCAATAATTAAAATTATCTGTTGTGTTATCCTAATTAATTATAAAAATATAATAAAATCCCTTAGGATAAAATTATTATATTGATTATAATTAACTACAGTTGAATAAAACTAATTAATAATTAAAATTTGTTAATACCTGTGGGCGACTTAAGAAATAAGAATTATTCATTATTTTATCATAACTAACCTTTATAATATATTGTAAGCCTTTTTGCTCAAAATCATTACAGCAATCATGATTAATCACAAATTATGTCATTTAATCTGAATGTGATCATATACACTCTTAATGAGTTATTTTATAATTGTGGTAACTCTATAATTATTGGATTACACATGATCACATGAATTAAAACTTTATGCATAAACAAGGTTCAATAATTGTGCACAAGATATAATTCAATTTATTGCAAATAGAAACAATTCCACATGTTATTATTTTAAATGTGATCTTATAAAAAAAACTTAATACATAGTTTTCATAATCATAGATATTGTGGCTAGTTTAGAGGTAATTAAAACTTTACGATCATATGACCTGAAAGCTTATGTATAAATATGATTTAATAATACAAGATATAAGTCAAATTTTAATAAAAACAAAAGGACAAAATATCAATTATAATTAATAGGAATCTATGTCATTCCATCCAGATGGGCTTCTATAAAACATTTTTTATATTATTTTTTGCAATCATGGATGTTGTGCCCTTTCCAGTACAAACAATGAGAACATCTAAATAGTTTGAATGATATTATAAAATTTAGGCAAAGTTATATAACTTTAAGCATGCAATCATAGGAAGAACATTTTTTCAAGACCGAATTAACTAAAAAAATGGTTTAGCAAGTTATTAAAACCATTAGGAGATTTAATCTATAAAGCTTGGAGAGACCTAGGTAATGAGAATAACACAAGAATAGGACCAGCTATCTTATTTACCTTTAACAATCTAAAAGAAAAATGTTTAGAAAATGAGGCGAATAGACAAATAGCAAGTTACAGTTATTATAATAAAATATATGTTCCAGCAGTACATAGAGAAACAAAACCTAGAAAAAGACTAAAATGTAGCACATATTATAAAAAAGGAAGACCTACGGAAAATCATGTAAAGAAATTTAAAATTCACAAACCCCCTTTTACAATATATTATCAAAATCAAATATTATTTATAGTCTGATGATACGCCGAAGATATAAATACACAATAGATTCATCTTAACTGATAAAACTAATTTATAGCTATAATTTCTTAATACTTATGGGAGACTTAAGATAAAAGTTATCCATTATTTTATCTTGATTAATTCTAAAAATATTAAAAAAATCTTCATATCGAAAAATTAAAATACTAATCATAATTTATCACAACTTGCCATCTAATAAAACTAGTAAATAGTTAAAATTTCTTAATACTTGTGGACGACTCAAGAATTAAAATTCTCTACTATGTTATCCTAATTAATTATAAAAAATATAATAAGATTCCTTAGGGCAAAATTATTATATTAATTATAATTAACTACCATTGAATAAAGCTAATGAATAATTAAAAAGTTTTTAATACCTATGAGCGACTTAATAAATAAGAATTATTTGTTATTTTATCATAACTAATTTTTAAAATATATTGAAATTCCTTTAGCTCAAAAATCATTATAGCAATCATTATTAATCACAATTTATGCCATTTAATCTGAATGTGATCATATACACTTTTATTGTGTGATTTTATGATTGTGATCATATACAATCATCATAATTATTCAAAAACACATGATCACATGACTTAAAATTTTGTGCATAAACAAGATTCAATAATTGTGCACAAAATATAATTCAATTTAATGCAAATAAAAATATCTCCCTATGTCATTATTCTAAATGTTATCTTATAAAAACTCTTAACACATTTTTTTCATAATCTTAGATATTGTGGCTATTCTAGAGTCAATTAAAACTTTAGAATCATATGACATGAAACCTTATGTATTAATATGATTCATTCAATCCAAATGTAATTCTACAAAAATATTTTTATATAATTTTTCACAATCATGGATGTTGTTAGTGGTGTCAAACGGGCCCTGTCGTCCCGGGCCCGGCACGGCGTGGCACGAGTTGGGCCATACTTAGCCCAAGCATGGTGCTACAGTACCATGCCCGGGCCAGGCACGACCCAAACCCCGAACCGTGCTTGGCTAAGGGTTTGCAGCCCGCGGCCCGCTTCGGGCCAACATGGTCCAACAAGCTAAATGCGAGTTTTTTTATTTTTTATTTTTATTTTTTTGGTATATTTTTTGTTTTTTATTCAATAAGGCTTTTAGTTATGTTTTTTAATTTTAGGATATTTTTTAATATTTTTTTTAGCTATTTTAGGGTATTTTTTATATTTTTGGTGTTTAAAATAAAAAATATAAATATAATATAACCGGCCGGGCAACGTGTTGGGCCGACCTTGGTGGTTGGCAGGTCGTGTCGGCCCGTTTGACACCATTATATGTTGTGGCCACTCTATAATCAATGAAAACTAGACAATTACATGGTAGCTAAGTTTATGCACAAGTAATGTTGAACAAAATAAACCATGATTGATGTAAATAAGTTATCTTTATTAATTATAATTAATTATATGATGTGTCATTAAATCCAAATGTAATCCTCTAAAGTTTTAATATATAATTTACAAGATAATGGATGTTGTGCCTATTCCATCTGAACAAATATAAATAATCACGTGACATATAGCAATTTGCAAGAAAAAAATTCAATGCAAGTAGAATAATTAATTATACTGATTATAATTAATCACAACAAATAAGTTTATGCATTAAAAATTTATTCCAACAAGTAAGCAACTTCCATAAATAAATTATAAGTCAACATGCAAAATCACAATTATAAATTATCAAGACTAAATTCAACAAAATACTCTCTAATTTATAATAAAGTAACAATGATAGATTAGCAAAAAATACCCTTCACAATTAAATAATTATGTATGTATAAATAATGGTCAATATGCAAAACACCATGATATATTTAATTTATGCATACATAAATATGGGCCGATTTGTAGAAATGCCATATAATTTGTTAGATATATATTGATGTATGTACATTGTGTACGTATATGTGTATATACATACATATACTTATACTTGTATATTTATTGGTTCTATAAATATAACCCAAAGGGGTCATCTATGGTGTGCTAGCTAAATACTTATTCCCATCTTCTATCATGGTATCAGATGCCGGTCACCGACCAATTTCGCCGGATTGTTGATCCGTCCGTCTGTTGTTTTGTTGCTCTCCAACGAGCATTTTGTTTTGCTTTTCCTTTGTACTCTCCTTGGTTGTTTTGCTTCGCACTGACCACTACCTCTGTTGCTCTACTTCTGCCGCCGTGATCATCACCACCACTCGTTTGTCTCTCCGGAATCATCACCAGCACAGCTTCTTGCTCGTCTCTTAGTCTTCTCAACCGGAATCAGAAGATCTTCTCAACCGGACTAATTCTACCGCTTCCCCGACGTCTCTCTGTCTTCTCAACCGGATCAGCCGCTTTTCTCCTCCGACGCCCGCTTGATTTTCTCACAAGACGATCTCCACTGCTTCCCCGACGTTTCTCAACAAAGGCGATCTCCACTGCTTCCCCGACCAGAAGACCGACACGGACTCCATGCCCGGAAATTTCGCCACTCAAGTCCCAAAAATTTTTAACCTTTTTGTTTGTTTTGATTCTCAGTACAATATAATATATATAATATATATAATATATAATATATAATACATATTTAAAAAAACACACACATACACACACACAAAAACACAAAACAAACAAAAACACAAAACAAACAAACAAACACTTTCTTTTTTTGGTTCTTTCTTATCTTTATACGGTACATATCTATATATATTTATATATTTATATATATATATATATATATTAAAAACCTGATTATGTTTACTAGCATTAGTATTATTTCATATCCTTAATAGCATCTCATATTATTTCCTATCCCTAAAAAGCCGGATTATGTTTACTAGCATTAGTATTATTTCATATCCTTACTAGCATCTCATATTATTTCCTATCCCTAAAAAAATAAAAATAAAAAAAAATCCATCAACAACAAATGGCATCAACCTCCTCTACTCCACATTTCCTAGCTCCAGTCGACATCAAACTAAATGGCACCAATTACAGAGAATGGTTTACTACTGTTCGCATTGTTTTACTTGGTATGGATCTACTTGGCCATATCGACGGTACTTCTCCCCAACCCTCCACTCCGGATGCATCATGGACCCTTGCTGATCATCGTACCATGACTATCATTTGTCAGTCTTGTGAGATTGAGGTCCGTATGGAAATTGGACATCTTCCCACTGCTCATGCAATGTGGGACCACTTAGCTCATATGTTTCAACATTCCAGCTCTGCTCGTCAGTATGGCATTTTACAGGATCTTACTCACATTCAGCACCGTGAACGTTCTGTTAGAGAATATGTCAGTGACCTACGGTCCTTATGGCGTCAGGTTGATTCATTGGAAGCGTCCACATGCCTAAAATGCATATGTTGCAAAAATCCGCTTTTCGATCTCGCCAAACACAGCGCACCTTTGACTTTCTGATGCGTCTTCGTCCAGATTTTGAGGTCATTCGCGATCAGCTTTGCTCAATCGAGACCCTCTTCCAACATTTGATGATGTTATTCGTAGTGTTATTGTCGAAGAAACACGTCTCAGCACATTATCTCCACGGCTTATCCCTACAGACACAGTTCTTGCTGTCACATCTCCACGATCCCCTAAAGTACTTTTACATGCCACCGACTCTGCTTTCATCAACCTCCACTCGGTCTTACATCATCGTCATTCTGCAAGCGTCACGGTCGTATGAAAAATCAATGTCCGAAGCTTGACATGACAGCACGGCGGCGATCATCACGAGTCTTGCCCTCCGCCTCGATCTCCTGTTTCTTCCCCCATCGCTATACGTCTCGATTACGATTCTCCTTTCGCTGATCTTCTTTCTCAAGTTGCTCAGCTTACTTAGCAGATTCATGCTATGCAGCGTGCTCTGCCCTCCAGTGTTTCCTCTGCTACGTCTGTTGCCTCTGGTATGTCTTCCTCCTCCTGGATTTTAGATTCTGGTGCCACTCATCATATGACTGCCGATACCTCTAACCTAGTCTCTATTACGGTGCCTCATACCTTTTCTAGTGTTCGTACTGCTGATGGGAGTCTTCATCCCGTCATGCGAGTGTGGTCGATCTTTTTGGTCCACTTCATTTGACATTCCTCGCATTCATCATGTCACGGCCCTAGCCCTCAATCTTCTTTACATTTTGTCGACTAACCCGATCATGGTCTCACAGTTACCTTTTTCTTCCTCTATTTGTACCATGCGGGGACAATCTTACGAGGCGGAGGATTGGGATCGGGCGTGAGAGTTGGCGGCCTCTATCACTTAGATTCTCTTCATCTTCCAGCTCCTCCATCTTCTGATATTGTCGCTTTTGTATGTTCTGTTGATCGTTGGCACTGTCGCCTCGGACACTTGTCTAGTTCTACTTTGAAACTCTTAACAAGTTCGAGGCGATCTTGGCTCTGTTTCTTCTCTTCCTCCACATCCATGTATGGGTTGCAAGCTTGCTAAAACCCATCTGCTCTTCCCTTTTTCTTCACGAGAATCTATTTTCGAATCTACTTTTTGATCTAGTTCATTCTGATGTTTGGGGTCTGCACCCTCTCTCTTCTCTTGAGTGGTTTCTTCTATTACATCTCTTTTTGTTGATGATTTCTCGCGATATACAGCTTTATTTAATGCGTTCCCGATCGAGGTTTTTTGCCATTTACTCTCAATTTACGCCAAATGGTATATACTCAGTTTGGTAAATGTATTAAGATTTTTCGCTCAACGGGGCATGCGAGTATCTCTCTAAATCCTTTCGCACATTACTTTCCACTCACGGTACTCTTCCACAGCAGTCCTGTCCTTATACACCGCTCGAGCGGTGTTGCTTTGGCGTAAACATCGCCTATATATTGAGACAGCTGCGTGTGCACTTCTTTTTGCCTCTTCTGCCCCTCAATCATTCTGGGTTGAAGCCATTCTTACATCCGTCTATCTCATCAATCGCACTCCTACCTCCATTCTATCTGGTATCACACCTTATGAGCATCTATACTCCCTTCCTCCCTCCTATGGTTATCTTCGCACGTTTGGCTGCACATGTTTTGTTCTTCTGCCCACTGTCGAGCGAACCAAACTTTCTCCTCGTTCTACCATGTGTATTTTTCTTGGATATAGTTCTGAACATAAGGGCTATCGATGTTATGATCCTCATTCTCACCGTCTTTGTATTTCCCGTAATGTCACTTTTCTTGAAGATACTCCATACTTTTCTTCATCCTCCCCAAATCTTTCCTTTCTTCAGTCTTCTACTACCATTGCATCCTCTCCTCTCCCCTCCATAGTTCTTCCGAGTTCTACCACAATGCCAATTCAGTACCCTTTCCAAATGTCTCCATCGACACTTCCTCTGTTCCTCTTTCCCCTTCCTCTGGGTGTATTGATAATTACGGTGATTACGGCGATTTGACTCTCTCTCCAGCCCGACCCATCCTCTCCACGAAGATGTTCCTGTTGTTCCCGTCGTTACCGGACCGCCCTCGTCGGCCTCACCTTTCGATGACGCCCTTTCTCTCTCATCTTCTTATTCTCCTGATTTCCAAGCCTTTCTTGCCACTATTCACTCGCATTCCGAGCCAAAGTCTTATTGTGAGGCGGTGAAACATCCCCGAGTGGCAACAAGCTATGTCTGAAGAACTTAATGCTCTCGACGCATGCATACATGGGATCTTGTTCCTCTTCCATATGGTGTTACTCCTATCAGTTGTCGATGGGTTTATCGAGTCAAGACCCGAGCTGATGGTAGTATTGAGTGCCACAAAGCGCGTCTTGTTGCTCGTGGTTTTACTCAGGAGTATGGCATTGATTATGAGGAGACATTTGCTCTTGTAGCCAAATTGACTACTGTTCGCCTTCTTTTTGCTATTTCTGCTACTCGTCACTGGCCACTTCATCAGTTAGATGTGACCAATGCCTTCCTACATGGCGATCTTTACGAGGATGTTTAAATGACTCCTCCTCTGGTTTCTCTCATCCTTCTCGGCATGATGCATCGTCTTCGTCGAGCTATCTATGGACTCAAACGAGTTCCTCGTGACTGGTTTGGCGGTTTTACAATGTGGTTCTTACTCTTGGTTTCACCGAAGCTCTTTCGATTATGCCCTCTTTACTCGGCAAACCTCTCGAGGCATCACTATTTTACTTCTTTATGTTGATGATATGGTTATCACTGGTGATGATGTTGATAATGTTCTTTGTTTGAAACAACGGTTACACACCGAGTTTCAGATGAAAGATCTTGGTCCTCTTCGTTATTTTCTTGGTCTTGAGGTTGCTTATTCTCGTCGAGGTTACTTGGTGTCCCGACAGAAGTACATATCTGACATTTTCGACGAGCTGATATCACTGATTTTCGCACTGCCTCTACTCCTATTGAGCTACATCACCGGCTCTCCTCTTCTGATGGTGAGCCTCTGCCTGATCCTACTCACTATCTTGCGCTTGTTGGTGCTCTTGTTTATCTGACTATTACTCGGCCTGATATTGCATATGTTGTTCGAGTTCTTAGTCAATTTGTGAGTGCTCCTCGCTCTACTCATTATGCTGCCCTCTTACGCGTTCTTCGTTATCTTCGTGGCACTATATCTCGCTCTTTACTTTTTTCTGCCACATCTTCTCTTGAGTTGCGTGCCTATTGTGATTCTGATTGGGCAGGTGATGTCTCTGATCGATGTTCTACTACTGGTTTCTGTATTTTTCTTGGAGATTCTCTTATCTCTTGGAAAAGTAAGAAACAATCTACTGTTGCTCTTTCTACTGCTGAAGCTGAGTATGGTGCTATGTCTTCTACTGCTAAGGAGGTTCTTTGGTTGAGACAGCTTTTGATGGACTTTGGTGTCTCTATCACTGCCCCTACTCCTATACACTGTGACAACCAGAGTGCCATTAAAATCGCTGCTAATCCTGTCTTTCATGAACGTACAAAGCATCTTGAGATCGCTCTTCACTTTGTTCGTCATCATTATATTGCTGGCAGTATTATTCTTCCTTATATTGCCTCTATACAACAGCTTGCTGATATTTTCACTAAGGCACATACAGTCTCACGGTTTCAGTTTTTGATTGCCAAACTCTCAGTTTATGACCCACCGTGAGTTTGAGGGGGCGTGTTAGATATATATTGATGTATGTACATTGTGTACGTATATGTGTATATACATACATATACTTATACTTGTATATTTATTGGTTCTATAAATATGACCCAAAGGGGTCATCTATGGTGTGCTAGCTAAATACTTATTTCCATCTTCTATCATAATTTATTTCAAATTTACAAGGGTAACCATACTAAATACTTTTTAAAAATAAAACCATTTATCAAATACACCCTTTAATTCACTTTTATTAGATTTCACTCCCAAACCAAGGGCCAATGGCCAAATCGTCGTTGAGCCTTGCGACCAATCATTTTCCCACACTGCGTCATTGTCCGTGCATGATCAGTCTCGGTATGGGACCCGCCCCACACTAGCGACATGGTTGGGTCGCGCCGCATGGTGCGAGCCAAGCTGCGTGTGCCTACATGTGGCCCTAGGGGCGCCCAGACGCGACAACGCATAGTCAACCCTATAACCAAAACCCCCTACCGCGATGTGATCGGGTGACCCACACGGTTGCAAAACTCGGGCTGCATGTGGCCCTAGGTTGTCATCGAACGTGAGCACAAGTGTGACCGATACACTAGTGCACAAGAGGGTTAGCTAGCCCTTTGTCATGACAGGAAACCTCCAATTTGTTGCATCGATTCCATCAAGGCCTAGTTTTAGGGTTGAGCCTAATAACCCTATATTCAAACCATATAACTCAAACATCACTACTTATGCCAGGTTTTTTGCAAAATTAAATCATATATATTACAAGTTTATATCTAATATATAAATTAAAGAATAGATATTCGACCATGATTAAAAACAACAAATTTTATGCAATCACAAAATATCTATAAACTAAAATTAAATACTGAAATATGCTTACAAAAATAATCATCATCGAGGTATGTGAGGCAAAGATATAAATAAAAGCTTTGACACCAACTATTAGAATTAATGACATACAACATCAAACATCAAAGAATGTAAATATGTGGTATTAATTAAACAAATAATTAAAAGCGAAAAGAAAGATTCTCGATAAGTGCTTGTGTGATATGAATGCGAAGCATTCTTTCCTTATGTTGAGTATTACTTTTCTCGGGTTTTTACACTAATATGTGTGTTTTTATGTTACTTTCGTGCAGGTAAGGTTGTGAGGCCGAGTATGAAGGAAAGAAACCAATGTGGATCATAATGCACCCGATTTTGGAGGAAATCTTGCTAAGGTTCAAAACTAGAAGACATAGGTCGGGTGTGAGATGCTAGAGTGTGTGCCAACCTCCTCAGTATTTGAGTTAGCACAACCACTTGGAGGGCACAAGGCGGTCACACTCAAGCATTCTGACTTATGCACATAGAACAAGATCTCCACCAACTTGTTCGTCATTAAAGAAGCAAAGAGATCCACAACGTGAACGTGTGCCCGTTTGCGTCACCTCGATGAAAGTATGGACTCGAAGTATTTTTGAGGCCGGTGCAGGTGGCGGGAAATGCGACGACAAAAGTCTGTGAGTGACCTTTGTTTAAAGCCGGCCGAGAAAACAGGAATTCAGAGAATCCACACGGGTGTGTAGAAATTATACACACCCATGTGGAAATTCCACATGGGTGTGTGTAAAATCCATAGGCCCTTGTGGTCGCCCGATTCCAGCCTTATTTAAAGCTGATTCATCCCCAATTTCAACATTCTTTTCTCCATCTTTTCCCCAACTTCAGAGAGGGTTTTGGCTAGGGTTTTGAGAGGTATTGGCTAAGGTTTTGGAGAGGTTCTACGGCTCCGACATTGTCATTCCTTAGGAAGAAGGTTGGTAGGGGAGCTTCCGTCGAGGCGTATCCTATACCGGACAAGGGAATCCTTGGACGACGAGTAGAGGACTTTCCACAAGACCATCGACACGACTATCGAGGGGGTTTCTCTATGGATTCATTGCTTTTACATTCTATTTCTTTGATTGTACTTAGCTCCATGGAGTGCTAAACCCCTAGTGGGTACTTGGGTATTTGTGAACCCTAGGATGTATTTGTTTCATTGAATCTATTTATTATGCTTTCAATTAATTGATGTTTGTTGTGAGTTCCAACCATCAA
Source organism: Dioscorea cayenensis subsp. rotundata (assembly GCF_009730915.1). Classification (NCBI taxonomy): domain Eukaryota; kingdom Viridiplantae; phylum Streptophyta; class Magnoliopsida; order Dioscoreales; family Dioscoreaceae; genus Dioscorea; species Dioscorea cayenensis. Next base: position 29,983 of record NW_024088342.1, read on the forward strand.
TGCTTGATTGTATGAACATTTCCCCTAGAGTGACACTAGGGTTGAGAGTTCTTGTTGGTAACCTTGTGAGTGAGTGACACACCACGAGCGTTAGACAAAGCTAGGTTGGAGAGGGTTGAGAGGGTGAGTCGAGAGGTACAGGAGCATTCCCTTTCCCCTCTGACATGATAGATTCTACCTCAGTTCCTCGAGTTCTTTGCGGCCATAATAGAGTGAATCGTCTAAGGGATGACCCTCCACTGGGGCTTAGTTGTGCGTGCAACGGAGTGAAGTGTTGAGGTGATCTTAGTATCTAGGGCTTAATCGTGGTTAGGGACCTTCCACCTGGACCAAAGGGTTAGGTCTATAATTAGGAAGAGATTTATCACTTGGAATCCCTAGAGCTCATTGCAACTCTATTCGAGTGCGAGGTTCAGAGGTTATCTAATCTCTCCTCCGGGACATGTATAGAGTTAGGCATAGTTGACCTTAGATTTGGGATTATGTATTTAAGGATTTCTACGACTCACCATTGCATTGACTAGGAAGCATAATAGAGGATTCTTGCACTTGAAACGATTGTCCTAGGCGGAGCATTATCCGAGTACCCCATCTTTATCGATTGCCTTACCTCCTCCTTTACTCGTGCTTTCTTACTTGTTGTTTTTTTACTTTTTGAGAATTGAATCATTGTCATACTTATCACTCACCGATCTTTCACATAGCTAAGAAGCGGATTAAGTGTTTTTATTCCCTACTCCCCAGTGGATTCGAGTACCCGCTCATACGGGATTATTACTCGACAAACCCGTGTACTTCGTGGATCCACACTAGGCGTATAAAATTCCACGACCAGTGTGGATTTCTCGAAGATAGTTTATCAACTTGTTTTAATCGATTTCGTTTCAAATTTTTGCGCATTATGGCACCCTCGTCCGAAGAAACAAGGCTGATAAGAGGCCGCGTGAGTCATCCCCGAGCCCGAGGGCATGAGTTTTGGCGATTCCGAGCATCGTGTTCGCTATGAGCGCTTGTCGAGACTCCGGTTCAGAGTAGACTCGATTCCTCGGACACGAGTATACTTGAGAGATCTGACGAGGGAAATGAGTTCGCCGATGAGGTCGAGGATCTAGTTTTTAGCGGTGGTTGGGCGTTATTGACTGATTAGAGAGCCCGACCATCCGAGAGTTTGCACTCGAGGTGCTATCATCATTCAATTTGATAGATCATACGTGAAGCTCGGCAGTTTGGACACCATTCAGTTTAGAGCACTTGGACACCACCATAGCTTGAGCATCACTCAGTTTTCAGTTCTACTTGGCTTGTATGAGGAGGCGATTCCACGAGTACATCGAGGAGTACTCTGCCATTCTGGGACCCGATTATTCGAGCTTTGACCCCGCGAGAGCTTACAGGGATACTATGTGGTCGGGGTCAAGATGCAGTCGGGGGTGTCCAAGGCCACGTGTCTTTCCCGACACGCATCATCGATATGCACGTGCCATCATGAGCGAGATCGGTGAATGGTCGTGGTGATAGCTGCAGCGTTCGAGCAGCGAGGAGCTTCTATACTTGTACTCAATGGTGCAGCGCGTACCGATTCACTTAGGACACATCATGGCAGAGTACATCAGACATCAGGGGCATTATGTTAGACTGGGAGCGATCTTCTTGGACCCTTACATTACGAGATTAGTGCTGGGCATGGGTCTCTTGGATTCGATTCGTGGGGCTGAGAAGACGAGTATACCTACCCCCGAGTTTAGAGACACTCGAGATTGATGGGCGTGAGTCCCAGTAGAGTTCGGATAGGGGTTTTATCGCCGATGCTACCGGCTCGAGGAGATAGGCGAGGGTGAGGGGTGATCATGCTGAGCTTCCTAGCCTGCTCCCCAGACCCTCGATCGCCACCGATGGAGACCGAGGCACCTCGGTGGCGAGGAGGCCTCCCGTACGTATGTTTTCACCATCTCGAGCCCATGATCGTTTCAAGAGGCTCAAGAGTGCGGTGGGAGTGATACTGGACGAGAGTGGTGAGGCTCGGCGCAGATTGCCGAGATTTGGGCTACGCGAGTCACTCGAGTCTACGAGTTCATGCACATTTCGGCGTATGTACAGCGGATCTTAGGCGAGGCGTCGCCTCCTCATTTGTTTTCTGACCGAGGGACTCCCTCAGCCCCCCTTGGCATTTCTGTACCCCATCTCTCTATACCGAGCATCGAGTGGATCCACCTTATGTTTCCCCACCTCCAGGCAATAGCGGAGGAGCCGATGCGAGGCGTAACGACGACATTTGACTTTATTTTTCTGCATTTTCTTTATTTTGCATTTTATTTTTAGACTTGTTCACTCCCAGAAAGGATTCTCCTTACGAGTTTATTTTTCATTTTTGCATCTCGGGAGTTGTATTCATTGTCGATCTTTTATATATACTCGAGTTATTTTTGTTTTATTGAGCTTCACTCGAACCCCCTCGGTATGCGTCGAGTGTATGGTCTTGTCATCATGGAGAATTGAGGACTCTATCATGGGCATGGCCAAGGTGCTTCGGCACTTGCCCGTGTGAGCTTCACAACCCGTCGGAATATTACTCCCAAGGACTTAGCTCCATCAAATGCGACACTAGGAGTCAGGGGAGTATTGTTTTGATTAGCTTCTCCCACATATATTCTTCATTGATATGCATTATGAGTGAGCTTGCATGTGTACATTGGGGACAATGTACAACTTAAGTGTGTGTGTGTGTGGGGAGTTTCATAGTGCACACATCCTTTTTTTATTGTGCTTGATTGATATACATGCTCACATAGCTAATGGCGGTTCACTCTTAGTTGCAATGATTGTATTCTTGAGTTTTAAGAGAATTTTTAACATTGAATATCTTCATGCTCTAGTTTTTATTTGATTTTTTTAGGAATTTTTACCCGATTTACACTCAGTGCACTGCTCACTCTTTAAACTCTATTGGAAACTCATGTTCGATGTTAAAGGGACTAGTCATAGTTGTTTCTTGTGTTAAATTCTGATAGTTTTTATTGTTTATTTGTGCTTGTTGGGTGGAAAGAGTTACCACCTATGTAGTATGAAGCTACTCTCATAAGTCGGATACTAGTTATGCCCTAATGAGAGAAAGAGCTATCTCATAGGGATGAGTGAAAGCTACCACTCCGGTGAGAAAGAGCTACCACCTCGAAAGTGTGAAAGCCACCTTAGCGGCCGCTTGGGGAAAGGGGCTACCTTAGAGAATGTCCGAGCTACTACCATCTTTAAAATTTTTGTTACTTTCTTGTTGTAGATAAATAAGTCCCTTATACTTAGTTTGTTGTCCTTTTTTATTCAAGTTTTTAACTAGAGCTTCGATCTTTCATATTTAGTGTTGAAATTTCCCTTGCTTGTAGAATGCTCTCTTTGTATACTTTGGTGAACCTAAGGCTAAGCACTTTCAATATTTTCTTCATTGATGCACAGAATGTTTAATTTTTGCTTGAGGACAAGCAAAAGCTTAAGTGTGTGGGAGTTTGATAAGTGCTTGTGCGATATGAATGCGAAGCGTTCTTTCCTTATGTTGAGCATTACCTTTCTCGGATTTTTACACTAATATGTGTGTTTTTATGTTACTTTCGTGCAGGTAGGGTTGTAAGGCCGAGTATGAAGGAAAGAAACCAATGTGGATCATAATGCACCGATTTTGGAGGAAATCTTGCTAAGGTTCAAACGCGAAGACATAGGTCGGGGGTGAGATGCTAGAGTGTATGACAACATCCTCGTATTTGAGTTAGCACAACCACTTGGAGGGGCACAAGGGTAGTCACACTCAAGCATTCCGACTTATGCACATTAAACAAGATCTCCACCAACTTGTCCGTTATTAAAGAAGCAAAACGATCCACGACGTGAACGTGTGCCCGCTTTGCGTCACTCGATGAAAGTATGGACTCGGGAAGTATTTTGGGCCGAATGCATTGTGGTAGAACATCGTAAGTGAGTGGCACACCACGAGGCGTTAGACAAAAGCTAGGTTGGAGAAGGTTGAGAGGGTGAGTCGAGAGGTATAGGAGCATCCCCTTTCCCCTCCGACGTGATTGATTCTACCTCAGTTCCTTGAGTTCTTTGCGGCCATAATAGAGTGAATCATCTAAGGGATGACCCTCCGCTGGGGCTTAGTTGCGCGTGCAACGGAGTGAAGCGTTGAGGTGATCTTAGTATCTAGGGCTTAATTGTGGTTAGGGACCTTTCACCTGGACCAAAGGGTTAGGTCTATAATTAGGAAGAGATTTATCACTTGGAATCCCTAGAGCTCATTGCAACTCTATTCGAGTGCGAGGTTGAGAGGTTATCTAATCTCTCCTCCGGGACATGTATAGAGTTAGGCATAGTTGACCTTAGATTTGGGATTATGTATTTAAGGATTTCTACGACTCACCATTGCATTGATTAGGAAGCATAATAGAGGGTTTTTGCACTTGAAACGATTGTCCTAGGCGGAGCATTATCCGAGTACCCCATCTTTATCGATTGCCTTACCTCCTCTTTTACTCATGCTTTCTTACTTGTTGTTTTTACTTTTGAGAATTGAATCATTGTCACACTTATCACTACTGATCTTTCACATAGCTAAGAAGAGGATTAAGTGTTTTTATTCCCTATTTCCTGTGGATTCGATACCCGCTCATCGGGGATTATTACTTCGACAAACCCGTGCACTTGCGGGATATACGCAAGGGGACCTTGTCAATTTCCTTCTTCAGTTGTATAAATTTTTTGACTTTATCCCTAGCCCCTGCTATCTCATCATCGGCATCTGAGTTAAAATCAAGGAATGAGACATCTACAAGCATATCTGCATCATCCCTGCTTGAGTCTGTCTCACTGGCACTCTCAGATTCCTGGTCCACATCCAACTCCAAAACATCCCAGTTGCAAATCAACATCTAACCCTACAGTGTTATCAAAATCGATGATATACTTACGGCAAGGGCTTATCTTGCTTGGCACACGATGTTTCCAAATAAAGATCAGATGTCCAAGCCTCTCTTAACCTATCAACCAAGCCTACAATGCTTGCATCATTACATACTATTTTTCACACGCCCTTACGTCATCTATATAGAATAATTTGACATCACCTCTAATGTCATAATCAAGTTCCTTGATGTCTCCCCAACAAATCCCAATGACATAGTGCATGTCGGGTCAACAACGAACTCATTTATATTCCCATTGACATATCTAATTTTCCCTTCTCTTACTAGCGACCCTCCATGGTGATATTTAAGAGTGTACTCACAGCTATTCATGGTACTGTATACACAAAACAAAAACAAAAAACACCAACATTAAGCAATTAATTCACAATAAAGGCCAAATTATATATGTGGAATTTTGTGGCAGTTTTAGGTCTAGTAAATCTAGTAACCTATCCTAGTGAACAACTGAGTCTTTTTCGGTTTTATGATGCACAACCTATATAATAAAATCATAATAAAGGCCAAAACTATGTGGAATTTTCAGCAAAGGAAATAACTAGGACTGGTAAAAGACAAGATCAAACCATTAAAATCAACATTTGAACTATATATATATGGAGAGATTTTAGAAGGTAATATGCATATAAATATTAAGGTAGCGTGATGCTATTAATAAATTTAAGATGAACAAGCACAGTTGGCCCAACCTGGCCAAAATGTGGCTCATGGTTAGTGGGCTAATTGGCCCATAACACAACTTGGACCACTGGTTCAGGTTGCAATGAACACAAGTACACACCACAGGTCCACAACCAAGTGCAAGCTTTTCATGAAATAGAATATATAATTTACCCAAATAAAAAAAAAATGGCAATAATATATATATATATATATATATATTTCTGAATTCTAGGTTGAAAGGATAATGTATCATTAAGTACTCATAAGATTTGAGCTTAGTGGCCACTTCCTTCAATTTATCCATCAAGCTAGTGCCTTTAGTTAATCTATTTTTAGTTTATAGTGGTACCATCCATGTAGAAGATGCTATAATAGCACCAAAAAAAACCCATTAAGAACTCATTAATGACATGCTTAATTTCTTAGGCGGACGATGTTAAAAAGGACATAATCCATGAGGATCTTTGAGGTCATTTGATTCGCATATCAAGTCCAAGAAAGAATTTATTATAATAATTGGTTGTGGAGTGTGACTTATAAAAAGTAATTTGATATGTTGAAGGAACCATTATGTTTGACAAATCAACTCTTATTGAGTATTTATATTCATGTAGATAAAAAGATGACCTAAAAAGTAAATGGGAGTCATGGTGATAATAATGGTCCCCCATTCTCGGAGTCCCTACCATGAAAAAAGCTGAAAGAAAGCTCTAATGGTCCCCATACTACTGAAACTCACAGGTAATATGTATATATATATATATATATATAGTTCATAGAGGAAGAGAAGTTGTGGAATACTCCGAAAACTCACAAGGTAATATGCGTGATCTAACTAATTAGAAATTTGTTAAGGCTAATAGGGAAATAAAAAGAGGTAACATCTCTTAAAACCTCAAGTAACACTTAAACCCTAATGGTGAACGAATTGGTCAAGGTTGTAATTTGTAAATTGGGTAAAAATAACAACAAACATAGTAATTCAAACCTAAGAGACATAAATCGCGAGTGCTAATTGTTTTGCCCTAAGCGGTTGACAGTGGGGAGTACCTTTTTTGAGGGGTTTCTCGTGGTCGATGAATAGTGACTAAGCACTGGTTTGTGGATATGAAAGATAGCGATTACAGTGGGGAGTACCTTGTTTGGCAACTAGTGGGCTTGCAGTGTAGCTTGGGATGCCGATGTCGTTGAGGTCAGGAGGAAGCTGACGTTGAGCAAGTGTTTTCTTGGCCACAAGTAGTGGTGGGGGGTAAAGCAAAGGTTTTTATCGAGGTCTAGGATAATCGGATCCGGATCCGCTTGATTAGGAAGACATTTTGTCCAAAAATTAATTAATTAATGTGTTGTCCTTTAAGATTGCCACGTCGCCAGCCATTGGATGGCAAAAAGTAATGCATCGTTGTGGCGGGACTTGATTTTTACCAATTTGAATAATAGAGGGACTTCCTAAGGCCAAATTAAAATAAAAGGGACTAAAAAGGGCAAAAAAAGGTAAAATCTAGAGGGACCAAATAGGGATTTTACCTATTTATCTAGGTAAAAGTGGCGGACCTCGAAATCACTGTCTAACTTGGGTCGTTACAACACATGTTTCTTGTAGTGCATGCATGTATGAATGGTGTGGCTCAACTATGGCAACGGAGAAATTTAGGGCAACCCCTAGTGTATGCATTAGCTAGAGCGGATATGACGACAATGACTTACATTTCCTGCACCCTTGTTGCACTTCTTTTCATTTGGATTGATGGTACCAAAGCTGATCACTCTACCTGCTTCACAGTTGCTTGCCATAAGAGTGCACATCACCAACGCAATTAGAATCCACACACGAACTAGCGTCATCTTTTAATATGTTCCAACCTAAAATTTCTTCGAGCTAAAGTTAATCACAAACTTCTAATTAAGTTATGAATATAATAGTGTAATCGATGAAAAAACATTAAGGAGATGTTGAACGTACATACCTCTTGGCTCTTATTAATGTGGATGAATGACTATTGGCGCAAGCATAATTTATTCATTATGGAATTTATAGAATAATGAGAGGCTGGAAGGCTGCAAGAGGGAATGAGTGATTGGGAGTGTTTTGTGGAGGTTGACTGGAAGCTGGCTAATGATTCTTAGAGAATTTTAAGGGATATAGGTTGGACTTCAATTAACTTTATAAAACTTAAAAATATACTTACGGCTATTAACCTCCATAAAGCATTGATAAATGCTATAATTATTAATGTTATAACAGTAGCAGTTATCGGTTTAGATTATTTATAATAACTATGTTGATATTGAAATGTTGCTGATCCTTGGATTAACATTATTAGTGTAAGATAATATGAGAGAAGAAGCATTAATCTCATTAGCGTAACATCCCAATAAATAGATATATGAGTGTGTACATGAGTGTGTATGAACAGAAGGATACAAACTATACATATACGTTATACATAGATGTATATTACTCTAACATGCCCCTCAAACTCCACGGTGGGTCGTAAACCAAGAGTTTGTTAACTCGAATTGAAATTGAGCTATAGTATGTGTCTTAGTAAAAACATCATGAAGTCGCTGAAGTAGAGGCAACATACTGGAAGAAGAATACCGCCATAGAAGATAATGATGACGAACAAAGTGAAAAACCTCAAGATGCTTCGATGCGCTCATGAAATACAGAGTTTTGCAAAGCAATTTTTGATAGCACTCTGGTTATCATAATAGATAGGAGTGGGGACAGATGTGGAGACACCAAAGTCCATCAAAATTTGAAGCAACCAAAGAACTTTCTTAGCAGTGGAGAACATAGCGACATACTCGACCCTCAGATGAGTGGATAGAGCAATAGTGGATTGTTTCTTGCTTTTCCAAGAGATAAGTGAATCTCCAAGAAAAAAATGCAAAAACCAAGTAGTAGATCTCCAATCAAGTAGCATTACCTTGCTCATCAAAAATCACAGTGATGCACATAACTCAAGAGAGGACATGGCGAAAAAAGGTAGAGATCGGTGAAAGTGCTACTGGAGGTACCGAAGAACCCGTAAAAGTGCAGCATAATGAGTAGATCGGGAGCACTAACAAACTACCTAAGAACATGAACAACATACACAATATCGGGCCAAGTGATGGTTAAATAAACAAAAAGCACCCGCAAAGTGCTCGATAGCGGGTAGGATCGATCCAGCAGCTCACCATCGAGGAAAAGAGGCGATGATGCAACTCAATAGGAGTGGAGGCGTGTGGAGATCAAGTAATGCCAACTCATATATATCGAATGTACTTCATTTGAGACACCAAGTAATGTCCACAAAAAAATAAGCTTCTCAAGACCCAGAAAGTAACGAAGAGATCCAAGGTCTTTCATCTAAAACTCGGTGTGTAACTGCTGTTTTAGAGAAAGAATAGTATCAGCATCATCATCAGAAATGACCATATCATCAACATAAAGAAGAAGAATAGTTAGGCCTTAAGGAGTCTGTCAAGTCAAGAGGGCATAATCCTGATAGCTCTCAGTAAAACCAAGAGCAAGAACCACACTGTGAAACGCTCAAACCAGGCACGAGGAGCCTGTTTGAGTCCATTAACTACCTTTGACGAAGATAGCAGACATCTTGAGGGAGGATGACGAGAATCGGGAGGAGGAGTCATATAAACATCCCTCTGAAAGATCCCCATACAAGAAGGCATTAGTCACATCTAACTGATGAAGTGGCCAATGACGAGCAGTTGCAATAACAAAAAGAAGACGAACGGTAGTCAACTTAGCTATAGGAGCAAATGTCTCCTCATAGTCAATATCATACCTCTGAGTGAAACCACGAGCAACAAGACTTTCCTTGTGGCTCTCAATACTACCATCAGCTTGGGTCTTGATACGATAGACCCACCGACAGCTGATAGGAGTAATACCAGAAGATAGTTGAACAAACTCCCATGTATGCATATGCTGAAGGCCATTGAGTTCCTCAGTCATAGCTTGCTACCAATGGGGATGACTCACAGCCTCACGATATGACTGCGGCTCAAAATGAGAGTGAACAGTAGTAAGAAAGGCCTAGAATTCTAGGGAGTAAGCAAAGGAAAGAGAAAGTGCATACTGGGCAGGAGGATGATGAATGTGGTTTGGGTAACAATAGAAGGTAACAGGAGCATCTTCAGGAGAGGGTGAGCTGGTGGGGAAAGGAGGTGAATCACCAGAACTATCAATGCACCCCGAAGATAGAAGAATAGAAGAAGAATCAGTAGGGACTGCGTGAGGAGACACAAAATTGGTAATGATGATGGAACCGGAATAATGACTAAAGGAACGGAAGAGGATGCACTTGAGGAAGATTGAAGAAAAGAAAATTCGGAGAAGCTGAAGAAAAGTAAGATGTGCCTTCAAGAAAGGTTACATGACGGTAGATACGAAGACGGTGAGATAGAGGATCATAGCTGTGATAGCCCTTGTGTTCAAAGTTATAGTCTATAAAAATGCACATGGCAGAACGAGGAGAGAGTTTGGTTCTCTCAACAGCAGGCAAAAGGACAAAATAAGTACAACCAAAAGTGCGAAGCTGACCATAAGAGGGAGTTTGAGAATAAAGATGCTTGTAGGGAGTGACATCAGAAAGAGTGGGGGAAGGAGTTCAATTGATAAGATAGACTGAGGTAAGAATAGCCTCAGCCCAAAAGGTTTGAGGGACAGTAGAAAAAAAAAGAAGGGCACGAGCAGTTTCCAAGATGTGATGATGCTTGTGCTCAGCAACACTGTTTTGAGAAGGTGTGTGAGGACATCATTGCTGAGCCAGAGTGCCATCAGTAGTAAGTAACTCTCAAAAGGATGTAGAGAGATACTCACGTGCCCATCAGAGCGAAAAACCTTAATGCATTTGCCGAACTGAGTATATACCATTTGTGCAAATTAAGAATAAATGGCAAAAACCTCAGATCGAGAACGCAGTAGGTAAAGCCATGTATAACTGGAGAAATCATCAATAAAGCTGATATAGTAGGAGAAACCACCAAGATATGAGATTGGGGCTGGGCCCCAAACATTTGAGTGAATAAGATCAAAAGGAGAGTCTAAAAAAGATTCACACGAAGAGAAAGGAAGAGCCGTATGCTTAGCTAGCTTACAACCCATACATGAAGGTATAGAAGTAGTAGAAATAGAACCAAGACTACCTGAAGTAGTTAAGAGTTTCAGGCGAGCACTGGATAAGTGCCCGAAATGATTATGACAATGATCGAGAGAACACACAGATGCAATAATAGCTGAAGAGTGAAGAACTGGAAGATGAAGATGGTTTAAGTGATAAAGTCCACCAACTCTGCACCCAGCCCCAACCCTGACATGATGGATGTCGGGAATATCGAATGAAGTGGACTGAATATGGTTGCACTGTGTGACAGGATGAATGTTTCCATCAGCAGTGCGAATACTGGAAAGTGAGGGAAGGGTAGAGATAGAAACTAGGCTAGAGGCATCTGTAGTCATATGATGACTAGCACCGTAATCTAAAAATCCAGGAGGAGAAAGACATACCAAAGACAGCAGTCATAACAGAGGAAAACATACCAGAAATAGTAAACATAACCCAGGAAGTGCTAGATTGCATAGCACATTGTATGGCACGTATCTCCTCGATGAAGTTGAGAAGGCCGAAAAGAGTAGATCAATAGAAAAAAATTAGGAGCTAAGATGGAAGAAGACAAAGGACAGGACTGGCTGCTCCACGCAGTCTGTGAAGCTTAGACAACGTGCTTCATATGTCCGAAGGCTTGTAGTAATGGCACATGACCCGGAGATCTTGGAGAAGATGAAAAAGGATACCATGTTTTTGTTTTGTTTTTATAATATATATTATTATATAATATATTTATATAAATATAGAAGTTATAAGAATGCGTGAACTACTATGGGTTGTCTGCCACTTGTGTTGGTTGATAATTCATAGATTTGAATTCACGGAAAGCAACGCCTTAGTACTTGAATTCAATGAAAAAAATAAGCCTTGAAATCATTGAACTTTGTCGGGAGGGAAACTCTAGCTACCATTTGATCATTTCCAAGCTTCTATCTCGAGATCATAAAGATTACCCAGCGTACTGGCATCATCTTGCCAACATGAATTTCATGGGTCTCAAACCTCCAATAGTGGAGACCATCGTTAATGAGCAAAGCAGCGCTTACAATGAGGTCATTACAAAGACGTCGGAAGTGCTCGAATCTAAGAATCACTCGAGTGCCCGAAAATATCCAAAGACGGATGCTATTCTCAAGGCGTTCCGGCAATGATGGAAGTTGTTTTGTGTTGCAGCAATCAAGTGGAGGAGCTTGTGTAATCAAGGAAGCAACGGATCAGATCAGAGTGCCGTGTCGATGAGGCCACCGGGCCACTGGTAACAATCTATGTGAAACTGGCGATGACAAGGTAGATCTACAACAATCTCAAGACGGAGCCACAGGAGTAGGACAGGAACTCATTGGTGGAGTGCAACGACCGAGAGAGGAGGAACGGCTCCGGGGAAGGTAATGTGGCTATGGTGGGAGTGGCACTCCAAATCCAGCATAGGGAAGACAAAACTGGCAAATATAGACCTAATGGATCTCATAAACCGGACTAAACTCCGGTGAAGGTTAGGTGGGATCGCCTGTCGTCTGATACCATGTAAGATAATATGAGAGAAGAAGAATTAATCTTATTAGGGTAACAAGCCAATAAATAGATACATGAGTGTGTACATGAGTGTGTATGAATAGAAGGATACAAAGTATACATATATATATTATACATAGATGTATATTACTCTAACAATTAGAAATATTTTTTTAACAGTTGGTGATCCTAAGGTTGATAGGATCCAGCTGAGTTGGATTGGTGCCACCAATAGATTAGCCAATCATGGCTCCATCTTTCACACTCTACTCTGTTTCATCAAGGTCGTGACCTTCCTAGATGTACTATGAAGAGTTTTTGTCTAACGGTTTCAATGTTTCTTAGTCCTTTGTTGCCTTCCCATGTATTAGAGTTTTCTTCTAATTTTTCTTATTCTTGTAGCTCTTTTTTTTTAATAAATAGCCTTTGGGCTCCTTTTAACCCAAAAAAAAATTGTCTCTTCTTCCGCTTGAGCACAAAAATCACAAAGATCCATGAGTCTGAAATTCATCTTATTTAAATACAATCATTCTCTTCTATATTGCTCACTCGGATTAGTTTTTCATCTCCTACATTAGCTCAGCTCTTTTGTTTGTTGGTTCCTTACAAGAGAGAGAAAACAAAGGTCAATTTGAGCTATTAGAGAGGGGGATACTTGAGTACCTAAATTAGGTAAAAAGGCAAGAACTATTCTTAGCAGAGGAAAAAGGTAAAAGAAAATTGATTTTCGGGATCTATGATGGTGGAATTGACTAGTGTGTTTTCTCATCCTCTATTTTATTTGGTTGGTCATCCCCTCTTTTTATAACCTCCTTATTGATTTAATATCTCGTCTTTACTAATTAAGTAGCATCTTTTGCATACTCACCTTTGTTAGATAGATGATAATCAAGGATTCCATGCCTTTCAGAGAGTTTTTTTCCTCTAGTAGAAGGTTGAGTAAGCTTCCAACTACCATTGAAGATTTCATCATCTCGATTAAATGGGAAAATGAGCTTTGCCTCATCTATAGGTTTAATCTTCCCTGTTAAATTGAGAATCATCCAAATCCATTCCAAAAGAACACTTCAGTAATCACAAAAATTTTCTAACGGAATTATTTGTATTGGTAATATTTTCTTTTATTGATAAAGTACTTACAATATAAGATTGATAATTTATAATATCAACAAAGTTATTAGTGTAATTTTCCTGAAATTATAATACTAACATAATTTTAGGTCAATTTTTTTTTATAAATCACTGAACTTTGGTCAAATATTATTTTGATCACTAAATTTTAATTTATTTTGAAATACTCACTAAAATTATTAATCATTTCATCAGTAGATCACTCAATAGATTAGCATCTTCATTAGCTGACGTGGAGGTCAAGGGAAACCTGGCCAACACACCGGTGGAAGCCTCCATGTTAACTAATGAAGATACTAATCCATCGGGTGACCTACCGATGAAATGATTAGTAACTTTAGTGAGTATTTTGAAACAAATCAAAATTCAATAATCGAAATGATATTTGACCAAAGTTCCATGATTTACAAAAGAAAATTAACCCATAATTTTACAAACAGAATTATTTTGGTGATATAATTTTATAGTACATATATATTATTAATTACTAACAAAATTTTGTCGATATATTACCATTTCATCCTAATTCCTTCAATTAATGCCACACATTTACCAACGAAAATATTTATACTTTTAGAAATATACTATTACCAATTTAATTTTGTTGGTATTGCTTTTGTATTTTTGTAGGTAGTGTTAAGAATACTTTGAAATTTGTAAAAACATCAAGTGCCCTAATTTTTTTTATATCCATAAAAGATTCTTCTATATTTATAATAACTAGATAGATATGATATCTTCCTTATTAGAGAGAGATAAAAGGAAAATTAGTAAGTAATTTTATTTATAATTTTACTTTCACTCGAGTAAAAATATTCAAAATTATATAAGTATTCTAGTTATTTAATTATCCAATAAATTATTATTCATTGTTTATGAGAAGATACATTGTGATGTGAGATGACTCGCGATCAGTGTTTTATTTGCATTTAATTTAAGGGATGGGATTATCAAAAATGGTTCTGAATTATATTGTATCTTGTGCAATGATTTATTTTCTTTTTTTTTTAATGCGCTTAAGCACTCTAATAACTATATATATATATATATATATATATATATATATATATATATATACTTCATATTAATCCTATCCCCCAAATTCACTATTCATCCAAGTTTTTCCCTTAGTGGACATTTGGCATGTTGTTATTAGTAAGTAAAAAATATTTTTTATTTGATTGATGGGTATAATATATATTCGCGCTGGTTCACGTTAACATAAATCTGTTATTTTGGTTTGTTGACAAATATGTTGGTACACGTTACCAGATGTTGCCCGCGAGTGAGCATACCATTGGTTTAAATATTTTTTTCCTCCAGTAACCCTAGATCTTATCTTGGAGCCGCTGGTCTTCCATTCTCTCCGAAAGCTCCACGCTTTCTGGCTCCCCTCGCTCCAATGTGCTTTCTTCTCCTTTCCCTCGCTGCTACTCCTCTTCCGCCATCTCACCACCCTACTCTTTCCGTCCTATCCTCAGACGCCGCTCCATTCATCCCTGATCTCCCCTCGCTCCAACGACGCCGCAAAAGTAGCGGTAAAGAAGAAGGTCCTCATTGTCAACACAAACAGAGATGGCCACACCGTCATCGTTTTTTATCTTGCCCATGATCTCCTCACCTCTGGCCACGAGGTCACCATTCTGGCGGTTGGAGATGTGAGCTCTGATAAGATAAAGAAACCCCCCTTCAATCGGTTCTCGGTGAGTTAAAGTGTTTTTGATTTCTGGATTTTGATTACAAAGCCCTGATTTTGAGGGTTTTTGCAGGAGTTAGTGAGCGTTGGCGGGGAGACCGTTTGGGGAGACCCTGTAGAGGTAGGGAATATCTTAGGATCAGCAGTGTTTGATGTGGTTTTGGATAACAATGGGAAGGATTTGGATACTGTGAAGTAAGCTTTCAGTTTAGAATTCCAATTTGCTTCTGCTAATAATATTGTCTTCTTTGTTGATTTTCCACCTTAAAACAAATTATGAACAGATAAATCAAGATAAACGTAGCGTTCTGATCTTCCAACCAGCAAAGTCTGAGAAGATAAGTATGAGTTGTTTTTGAAATTAGATTTTATTTTATTTTATTTATATTTACCGTAATTAGAAAACATTTGGTAAATTATTGAACACTAAAAAATTAAAATAAATAAATAAATAAATTTTTTATGAAAGTTGTGGTTTTTTATGATTTATTTTTTAAAAAATTATTATATTTTTATTTTTAAAGATATTATTATTATTAGGATCACAAACATTCTAGCATTTTTTTAAACTTATTTATATTTTTATTTGTTTAAATTTTATTTAAAAAAAAGCTTACTCAGTTAAGATTTACACAAACTCAATTATGATTATATGTGGTAAGAAATTAAAAAAAAAACGTTTGAATAGGTTTAAAAAATGAGCGTTTGAAAAACAAATTGGTTTTGAACAAATAAAAATGCAAGTTTTAAAAATGTAAAAAAATAATTACTATCTCCTATGTAGTCATTCAAACTGTCTGGAAGGTTAGGAAAGATGGCATTGAAGCAGGAACTAATCTCATGCCGGTAAGTGTCCTTCTGAAATGACATATGTAGAGAAGTTCTTTAAGTTTCATACTATATAATCTTATTATTTATCCCTAGGACATGGTTCCAAGACCAATTGCAAGAATTGCTGACTTTCATCGCCGGCGGAGCAATTGTTCTTTTTGTGTTCCAGTCTTTTCTCCAATATATCTTTCTTATTCTCCTTCTTCTTTGATGATGTTTTTTTGCATGGTAAGTAGGATTTGTTATGGTGTGCTTGATTTTCATGAGATCAATTTTCTGATTTTATATTTATTAAATTATCCTCATGGTTATTGATTTTAATGTATGAATTTTATTTCAGTCACTAGGATCAGAATGTGCAAAACCTGATATTCATTTATCCAATAGTGAAGCTCTTTTGATCTTTTAGTGCTTAGATGATTCTTATATTTGCAATTGTTTGAAATAGGGAGAGCAAGTCATTGATGATATTATGGATATGGTGGACAGATAATCTAATGGAAGTGATAGCTTTGAAAGTTTTGTCAAGAAATTCTTTTTTTAATGTTTGATGTGATTTTGTGGCAGATTTACTAGCATTATTGAGCCATTGTTATTGACATTTGTAAATGAGGTACATGGTTAGTTTCAAATTAGGTTTTGGTGTTAGTGATATATATATATATATATATATATATATATATATATATATATTTGACTTTTAACAGTAGGTACTGTAAAACATGAAAAATCCCTTTCATTCCTTATATGAAGCTGCCATTTTATTATAACATATATACATCTACACATACTTAATCTTAAGCTTGACGAATTGAGGCTCTCTTTCATTAAAAAAATAAGGTAAATTTTATACTTACAATTTGTTCTTGATGTCCATCTTATTAGTATATTTGTCCATTTCATTAGCAACTTCAATATGGGTAGATGCAAAGATTTTCATTGTGCATATATATATATATATAATATTAATGTTTTTATATATAGAAAAGTGTAAAAACAATAGTAATAACAATTAAAGCAAACAAACAATGTAAATTTAGAATTAATCATGGGCAGGGTTATAAAGTTTGAGTTTAAAATTTGTGTTATTGCCTACAGCCAAGTTATAATATCTTTTAAAAAATTAATTTTATATCATTTTTTAATGAAACAAGAAAAATTAAACATGATGTATATAAAAAAAATTTACATATGATGGCCCATCTTAAAGCATTTTTTTATTTATCTTTTCTTAGTCAAAGGACCCCATCTTAAAGGCCTCTTTAATATCATCTTAACGACAATATTACTCTTAAATTAATATTTATGTGATGATGAGTTATAACAAATTCTCTTGAATGATAAAATGTCTGTATATATATATATATATATTGAACAGGTATCTTATTTCAATTTTTACAACAAAGAAGAAAAAAACCAAGTAGAAGGCTTAATACTTAAAATTGTTTTTCCTTTCAAAGTATTGAAATGAAATCATTTTCATTATTCAATAAACAATATAATATATTTCAGAAATATATTTCTCTACTTTTCACATTTTGCGAATATACTTCTCATACTGAAAACGATTTACAAAAAAAAATGCATTAATAATTTTTTTAAAACATTTATACTATCTTTTTAATCTTCTTTTTAGATATAGTTAACCTGCAGCGTTAGCTGGGGAACATAAATTTAGTATATATTAATCTTAGTCAATTTTTAATGTTTTTATTAACATGTCAGTCCATATATTAAACAAAGCACACGTGTTATGAGAATTAAATATATTTTTTACTTGATGACAAAACAAATGATCAACCAAAACAATTGTATCTCAGTCTGTTCAGAAATTTTTTTTATCAAAATAAATAAGATTATATTCATTAAATTGTAGTTCTTTTACACACCAGTGGTTTTTGGTTGTTGTTATAGGTTGGTCACGGAAATGATTTGGAATGATGTCTTTAAAATATTTTAATATTAGTATATAATATATATATAACTTAAGGAAATAAATCAATTAATGGGCAATGGAGCTATATTTGAACTAAGATCCACCTATCTCCTCTGCATTTCCCATTACTGTCGTCTTTGGACTAGAGACACAGATTTCATGGTCCACCGTTGCCCTATTCCAAGAGCTCATCTGCGACCATATCATGAATTATTTATTAATTCTGGTTAAAAAGTTTGTGCTTTCTAATTTTGCTTTCTTTTGCAATTCATTGATTTTACAAGGTAGTTAGACCCGGATCAGCCCTACTGGTTCAATTAGAAAAACCAAAAACCGGCCATGTGGCCGGTTCTAGTATATTCCCCATTGAACCGGGCATGGAAAAACCCGGTGTTAACCCGATGACCCGGTTAAACTGGGAAATAGTTGACACTCCCAGATCGGGGTCACAATGTGAGGATTTTTTTTAAAAATTTAATACTTTATTATTATTTTCTCATTAAAAACCACAAAATTATATATATATTTATTAATATAAATTTTCAATT
Source organism: Dioscorea cayenensis subsp. rotundata (assembly GCF_009730915.1). NCBI lineage: Eukaryota > Viridiplantae > Streptophyta > Magnoliopsida > Dioscoreales > Dioscoreaceae > Dioscorea > Dioscorea cayenensis. The sequence goes on from NW_024088342.1 coordinate 48,384, forward strand.
TATGATCAATAAATTGAATTACAATATATATATATATATATATAATAAACATTACAACAAAAATTAACACTTAAAAGTAAAATCCATTAATATGTTATGGTAAATACTTTCTAAAAATTTATTTTATTCAAGAAAATATAATAATAAATGAGTATAATTTTATAATAAAATATAAAATTAAAATATTCTACCTAAATAAAAAATATAAAAAAAAAATTAAAACAACCCTAGTTTTTTAAGCTATATATGTAAAGATGCAAATGGGGCCGCCGCTCCCCGTGGGGACCCTCCCCATCGTGGTGTGGATTCCCCGAAATAACCACTTGCGGGGCGGAGAATGGGGGAAAATCCCCTGCGGGGAGAGGCGGGGGCGGGGAAGGCATTGCCCACTTGCTCCTTGCAAGGATCCCTGTGGGGATTCCCTGATTTTTAATAATATATATATATATATATATATATTAACAATAATTCATATGATTATTTACTAATTTATTTTTAAATTCAATATGAATATAAGAACCAAATATTTTTGGTTTTTATATTTTTTTAGTATTTATTGATAATGTTTTACACTTTTAGTAAAATTTGTGTTACTACTGTGTGATGTACGAATATAATTATATGATTTTTTTAAAAAACTTTTAATGAAAATTTTATTTTCTATAAAAATTAAGATAAAATTAAAATTAGATAAGATAAGCTATCAACTTCAAAAATATATTATTTTAAAAAAATTAATTTTATTATATATTATTATATAAAATAATAAAACTTAGTTTAAAATAATATAATTTAGTGTTATGTTATAAATAGGTTTTTTTTAATATTATATATTTTTAAAATAATTATGTAAATAAGTACTTTTTAAAATAATTATGGATTTAGGCAAAGCGATAATTAAATCACCATTTTTCGCCTTTAATGAAAGGAAAATGGTAAAGGATTTACCGTTACCATTTTTTTAATGTTTTTTTAATGTTTTTGCACAAAAAAAGGGTAAATCCTTTTACCGTTTTCATTGGTTTTTATTTTTTTATTTTTTTATTTCTTATACAAATTTTTCATTTGAATCCTTTAAATGTTTTTAAATTACATTTTTGTTTTTTATAATTTTTTAATATAACATTTTAATATTTTAACTCCTGAATAAAAAGTCACGACAATCAATGCACTATTCAGAAATGCACTGTATATTTGGGTTTAATACTGTTCTTATATTTTTCTTGAGGCCTGGGTATTGATCATCTATGGAAGACAGTGATTTCACCCTTCCAGGGGTTGCAAAGTAGAGAAATTTTTCTAGGAGCTCTATAAGTCATCGTAATTAATGCATCTCCATACTAATAAACAACAACTGCAGGAAGAGAATTAGACCCAAGTGCAGGAAAAGTATTAGACCCATCAGAACTTACACTGTACACTTGGGTCTAATATTCTTCCTACACTGTTCTCAAGACTTGGGTGTGGGTCACCTATTGGAGACAGTGATTTCACCATTCTAGAGTTATAAGGTAGAGGGAATTTTCTAGGAGGCCTATAAATCACTGTAACTGGTGCATCTCCGTACATATCTGTCTTTTTGACAATCCCTTAATGGGGGTACTTGTCGTTTATTAATATGGAGATCCATCAATTACGATGGCTTATAGACCTCTTAGAAAAATCCGTCTACCCTGCAACCCTGGAAGAGTGAAATCACTGTCTCCCACAAATGACCAACACCCAGACCCTAAGAATAGTATAAGAACATATTAAACCCAAATGTACAGTGCATTTCTGAATAGTCATTGATTATTGTGCCTTTTTATTCAGGGGTTAAAATATAAAAATGTTATATTAAAAACTATAAAAAAAATAAAAATGTAATTCAAAACATTTAAAGGGTTCAAATAAAAAATTATATTAAAATTAAAAAAATTAAAAAACATTTAAACCGTTTTCCTTTACCATTTTCCTTTGATTAATGGAAAAACAATGATTTAATATTATTTTTATATTAAATGTGTATTTTAAATATAAAAACTTAATGGAATTAATAGCATTAACGACATTTAATTGATTTAACATTAAATATTTAATAAGACTTTCTAATGAAAACCGATAATCTTCAAAGAGAGTGAAAATCTTTTCTAATTTTTTTAAAAGTATTTGTTTAGATATATGGTGTTGTTAATAAAAAGGATTTAATGGCATTAATTTTCTTAAGGGCATTAAATTAGTTTTTACATTAAAAAAATCAATATGACCTAAATTTTTCCTAAATTTTTTGTAACTTTTTTTGCTTAAAAAAATATTTAAACATATTTATTTGGTATTACATTAAATATGGGAAAAATAAAAACCCAATAAGAGAGCAAAAGATAATATTTCAAGAAAAAAATAAAAGAAAGAACAATGTTCAAGATAAAAATTAAAATTAAGTGAATAGAAAAGAATTTCAATCAAGAGATATTGTTTCAAAAAGAGAATTAAGTGCACTCTTAATTTAATTATTTTTGATATGAAAGATTTTTGTTCCATTAAATTTGTTAAGGATGTTAAATTGGTTTTACGATTAAATATTTAATAAAACCTTCTAATAAAAATATGAAATTAAAAACAAAAAAAGGGGTGAACAATAGATTCTATTTGAGCAATGAAAATTTTTATAATTTCATTATGCCTTTGAGGAACTTTATCATTATAATTAAAAGAATATAACAAATTCCAATTAAGAAATATTATTTATGAAAATCTCATCTTGTATATTAATTATTGTTTTTGGAAAAGATTTAATGGCATTAATTTGGTTAAGGGTATTAAATTGGATTAACATTAAGACATTCTAATAAATATATATAATTTTTGGAAATTGAAAATCATTACATTAAATTCAGATGTTTGAAGGGGTATATGTGAGAAAACAATAACATTACATGAAGAAGACAATAAATTATGGGTTTCTAACTTTCTATAGTAGTACATATGTAAAACAACCTAAATCTTAATAGTTATTGGACATTTCTCATATGTTCCAACATTTGAAGGTGGGTTGAGTACTCAAAAAATCTAAAAATAAAACAATAAATTTGTTACTCCTTTGAGTGGGTTTAGTCCCACATTGGTTGTGGACTATAGAAATCTTGGGGTTAGAAGAAGGGGCAATTTTTTACGCCAGCTGAATATGGAATATTGATCTAACAAGCATAATGTACGGTGGTGGATGTTTTCTAGAAAAATATGTTAGAATAACTAGTTAATGAAATAAAAAATTTAAAAAAATAAGAAAATTTGCATTTCATATATGAGCCAAGGATTTACTTTTCAAATGCATTGCATAAGAATACAACTCTAATCAAAAGAGAACCCATTATTATATTCTCAAATGATTCCAACGGAACGGCTAAATGAAGGGAATGGTGATGGTTCATTGATTTTGCTAGCCTTTTGTGGGCATGCAGGTGCATTCCTCTGCTAGCATGCATGCACGCATGCATGAATGGTGTGGCTCAACTACGGCAATGGAGAAATTTAGGGCAACCCCTAGTGTATGCATTAGCAGGGCGGCTGTGACGACAATGACTTCCATTTCCTGCACCCTTGTTGCACTCCTTTTCATTTGGATTGGTGGTGCCATAGCTAATCACTCTACCTGCTTCACAGTTGCTTGCCATGAGAGTGCACATCACCAAAGCAATCAGTATCCATGCACGAACGAGCCCCATCTTTTAATATGTTCCAACCTAAAATTTCATCGAGCTAAAGTTAATCACAAACTTCTAATTAAGTTATGAATGAAATAGTGTAACCGATGAAAAAGCATGAAGGAGATGTTGAACATACATACCTCTTGGCTCTTATTAATGTGGATGAATAACTATTGGCGTAAGCAGGATTTCTTCATTGTGGTATTTATAGAATAATGAGAGGCGGGAAGACTGCAAAGGGAATGAGTGATTGGCAGTGTTTTGTGGAGGTTGAGAGGAAGCTAGCTTATGATTCTCAGAGAATTTTAAGGGATAGAGGTTGGACTTCAATTAACTTTATAAAACTTAAAAAATATACTTTCGGCTATTAACCTCCACAAATCATTTATAGTAAAACTTAAAAATACTTTCGTCAGTTATAGTTTAAGATTATTTATAATAACTATATATGTTGCTCTTGTTGCTGGTCCTTGGATAAACATCATTGGAAATATTCTTTTATTAAAAGTTGGCGATCTTAAGGTTAATATGATCCCTCGAATTTGGATTGGTGCCACCAATAGATTAGCCAATCATGGCTCCATCCTTCACACTCTCATTCTGTTTCATCAAGGTCGTGACCTTCCTAGATGGACTATGAAGAGTTTTTTGTCTTATGGTTTCAATGTTTCTTAGTCCTTTGTTGTCTTCTCTGTATTAGAGTTTCCTTTTCCTTCTATTTTTTTCTTGTTCTTGTAGCTCTTTTTTCTTAATAAATAGCCTTTGGGCTCCTTTTAACCAAAAAAAGAAAAAAAAAATTGTCACTTCTTCAAGTTGAGCACAAAATCACAAAGATCCATGTGTCTGAATTCATCTTAATTTAAATACAATCATTCTCTTCTATATTGCTCCTGGATTAGTTTCTATCTCCAACATTAGTTCAGCTCTTTGTTTGTTGGTTCCTTACAAGAGAAAAAGAAATAGACAAAAGGTCAGTTTGTGCTATTAGCGAGGGAGATACTTAAGTGCCTGACTGCCTAAGTTAGGTAAAAAGGCAAGAACTATTCTTACTAGAGGAAAAAGGTAAAAGAAAATTGATCATCGAGATCTATGATGGTGGAATTGACTAGTGTGTTTTCTCATCCTCTATTTTATTTGGTTGGCCACCCCCTCTTTTTATAGCCTCCTTATTGTTTTAATTTCTTGTCTTTACTAATTAAGTAGTACTTTTTGCGTACTCATCTTTGTTAGATAGATGATAATCAAGGATTCCATGCCTTTCACAGAGTATTTTTCCTCTAGTACAAGGTTGAGTAAGCTTCCAGCTATCATAGAAGATTGCATCATCTCTATTAAATGAGAAAATGAACTTTGCCGCATCTATAGGTTGTTTAAACTTTCCTGTTAAATTGAGAATTACCCAAATCCATTCCAAAAGAACACTTCAGTAATCACAAAAATATTATGACAGAAATTATTTGTATTAGTAATATTTTTTTATTGATTAAACACAATTTATAATATCATCAAAGTTATTGGTGGAATTTCTCCGGAAATTATGATACTAACATTATTTTACAAACTAAATTATGTTGGTGATATAATTTTATAATACATATGTACTATTAATTACTAACAAAATTTTGTCAATATATTGCCATTTCATCCTAATTCCTTCAATTAATGCTACACATTTACCAACGAAAATATTTATACTTTCACAAATATACTATTACCAACAAAAAATTTTGTTGGTATTGCTTTTGTATTTTGTAAGTATTTTAAGAATACTTTAAAATTTGTAAAAACATCAAGTGCACTAATATTTTTATATCCATAAAAGATTCTTCGATATTTATAATAACTAGATATAGATATGATATCTTCCTTATTAGAGAGAGACAAAAGGAAAATTAGTAAGTAAGTTTATTTTTAATTTCACTGTCACTGGAGCAATAATATCAAAAACTATATAAGTATTCTAGTTATTTAATTATTCAATAAATTATTATTCATTGTTTATGAGAAGATATATTGTGATGTGAGATGCCTCGATCGGTGTTTTATTTGTATTTAATTTAGGGGCTAGGATTATAAAAATTAGTTCTGTATTATGTTGTATCTTGTGCAATGGTTATTTTTTTTAATTCGCTGAAGCACTCTAATAACTATATATATATATATATATATATATTAATCTTAGTCAATTTTTATTGTTTTTATTAACATGTCAGTCCATATATTAAACAAAGCACACATGTTATGAGAATTAAATATATTTTTTACTTGATGAAGACAAAACAAATGATCAACCAAAACAATATTGTATCTCAGTCTGTTTAGAATTTTTTTTAATCAAAATAAATAAGATTATATTCATTAAATTGTAGTTCTTTTACACACCAGTGGTTTTTAGTTGTTGTTATGGGTTGGTCATGGAAATGATTTGGAATGTTGTCTTTAAAATATTTTAATATTAGTATTAAATATATATATATATATATACATATATATATATATATATATATATGTATGTATGTATTAAACTTAAGTAAATAAAATCAATGGGCAATGGAGCTATATTTGAACAAAGATATATGCTTACGTGTCTATGGGGTACTTTTTATTACTTCCTTTGCCTCGGAGTCCAGAACATCTTTTCTTTTGTTAGTCCAAGTTAAGAGCATGTTGAGTTTAGTGTCTAATCCTCATCGACATCTCATCCATTTGTTCTTGGGCCACCTATCTCCTTTGCCTTTCGCATTACTGTCATCTTTGGACTAGAGACACAGGCTTCATGGTCCATCGTTGCCCTACCATTCTCGGTGTTGTCTCTATTCCAAGAGCTCATTTGGACCATATCATGAATTATTTATTAATTCTGGTTAAAAAGTTTGTACTTGTTTTTTTTTTTTTCTAATTTTGCTTTCTTTTGCACATAATTGTTTTTTAAGCTTTATATGCACTTGTTTGCATTGAGAATTACTATTAACTATTAAGAGCAAGAACATATATTTTTTTTATTAATAAACTAGTGATAGATATAGTATTGTGCTGCAACTTGTCTACATGTCCTGATTCCTACCACTTGAAAATCAAATAACTAGAAATTAGATGTTCTAAGTTGTAAATATAACAGAATTGTAGTTTGGATATCCCTGATGCTCTCAAGATTTCCTTGCCCTAGGCTAGTAAATACATTAGTCATTCAAGTAATAAAATATGAGTAGAGTGTCGATCCCACGAGGGCTATGAGTACTAATAATAACTCTCCCTCCTACTACCTAGTAAACAAAAGACTATCATTTGGTTTGAGAAACTAAATTAGAAAACAACTAAATCAACACATACCCTAACAAAACTGTGAATTAACCAGAAGACAAATGAAACGCTTCTCCGAAGGGCTAGTAGGCGCACTAGTCCCATCAAATAATAAAGTATGCTAAAAAAAAAGATGTCAGTCCCAAGGAAACCGGAAATACTAGTATTAATCCCTTTCCTAATATATAGCCTAACGATTAATTAGCTTTCTAAAGCTAAGTTAAGCCAAACTAAAGTAATCGGAAGACAAGGGAATGACAATCAATCAATAGAGGTAATCTGTACATGGATCCTCCTAGTAGTAGGATTGCAATTGAACCTAAATTAGATTAAAGTTAGAATATTGTCCGTAGAGACTTCTAGATTATGTTAATAGCTTTTTTAAGACTACTAGCACTTAGTCCTATACATAAATATATTGAAATCTCTTTTTAATTGAACCTTCTTATGATTGCATTATAATTCATGAATTTCACTAACAGGATTGAAGGCATCCCTTTCTCTATTTTTTTATTCCGAAAAGTTGAGACACAAAATATCTACATCTCCTTTCATTTTTGCTAGATCTACACTTAAAGATTTTTTTAATTAATTGCATGTGTAAATCAAGCATGAATTAAAGCTCATGTTATTATCAAGTAGAAATTTTATGTATAAATCCTCGAGGAATTAAAGTCTACTACCATTAACATTAAATAAAGGAATGAAATAAGTGAAATATCAATTATACTCTTTTTATATATACGCACGGTTGAAAACCTTTAAAATTTGATTTATAAATATGTAGTTTGCTTATTATAAAGCTTTTTCATTATTTTGGGCCTCTTTGGTTATAAAATAAAAAATTATGGTATAATTTTATTATGTAGGAAGTGAAAGTGTTTATTACAATAATTATGGCATATTTTATTTTTACCAAATTAGTGTTTTGTTAACAAAATAAAAAAATTACGAAAACTGGTCGGCCAGCGGCCTAATCGCTCGTGGAATGGTAGCTGGTCACTAGAGGACAGTTGGACCGCTGATGAGTCGTCAGAGGCCGGTCGGACGGTGACCGGACTGCGCGGTGGACTAGTGGCCAGTCACCGGAGGCTGGGCGAGCCATCAGTGGATAGCCGGAGCCTGGCCAAACAATGGCAAGACCGCCAGTGAACCTGTGGCCAGTGGTTGGATCGAGAAAGAGAAAAATACTTTTTACAATGAAAAATATTCCACTGCTAGTGGAATATTCTTTTATGTCATAACACCTCTATTATAGCATAATGTTTTAGTGTAAAATACGCACCCAAACAACCATTATACCATATTTTTGTGAAAATGTTAAAATATATTGTATTGTATGGATTATAGCATATTTTTGAGTTATCCAAACATATTTGTAGAATAGATTGATATTTTAAAATAAAGTTACATTTTTATCCCAAACTAAAGAAATTATAAAGTGAAAAAAAAAAAAAGTAGATTATAGAAATGTAAGAAAACAAACAACAAAAATGGGGTAGAAATTAACCTTGACTTGGCCTGGTAAGATCTATAACAAATGAATTTATTATCTCTTGCTCTCATTCTCCTGAAAACAATGGTCAGATCCACTAGTTAACAGAAAAGTGGCAGGCCAAGAGCAAAATGCTGCAGATGGATTAGCTCTCATCCTTTTATCATCCGCAAAATACTGTCCTTCATTCATTCTCTTTTCAGAACCCATGCTCATTACTCTATAAATACCATGGTTAAAGAAGTCATACTTACGCCTGACTTCATCCTTCATAATAAGAGCCAAAGGGTTGGTTCAACAGCTAGCATGTTTCATTCTTATATATAATCTTTTCTAATGCTTTGTTAATGACTTAATTAATTTTTTGTAGTCGTAGGAGTTTGAAGGTATTGAAGGATGGCGTCCGTTCGTGCATGTGTCATAATTGCGCTGGTGTTGTGCACTCTCATGGCTAGTAACTGCGAAGCTAGAAGGTTTATAAAGTACTCTTCGTTACTCCATGATGAACCACCATGCAGCAAGGCGGCAGGAGGTGAAACCAACTGTCACCATTCTCGCCCTTTCAACAAATACAACCGAGGTTGCCGGCACCACGAGGGATGCCGTGGTTGAGCCACGTCATGCTTGCATGCATGGCCAGCGCATGATAATTACCTTCATTTATTAGTCCATGCATGTTAACGATTGTGAGACATAATAATGGATTCATTTTGGATCCAAGTTGTTGAAGATGTCAGCTATTTGAAGATTTAATAAAATAACTTTGGCTCATATTTAAGCTGTTATTTTTTTATTTTTTTATTTAAGAATAAAGTAAGCAACTCAGATAGACGATGGAATAAATAGTCTATTAGGTTTTGAATCGTCATGGGACAGGTTTGCCATACATTGATTGGTCATTATGTGCATCTAAAGTCCCAGACCTGCTAACATAATAAAATGTTATACTAAATACACTATTCATTTACTCCAAATGATTTGAGAAGAGATAACATAAAATTAGCTGTATGAGTTTGATTATGCTATAACTTATCAAAAATAACCAAATCATTGTTTATAGGCATAAAATTTACCGAATTATTTAAAAGTTCCCAATCTCATGACATAGGCTTTTACAAATATCACTTATTATAAGATAGAATATGAAACTAATTTTCTTAAATTACCTATACATTATCTATAAATTTATTTAAAATAGCTGTATAACTCTCCTAGAGAGTTTTGAAAGTTAATTTTTTTTAATATTATTTTGTATTAAATTTGTATTTTAAATATAAAAAAACTTAATGGAATTAATATCATTAACGACATTTAATTGATTTAACATTAAATATTTAATAAGACTTTCTAATGAAAACGGATAGCCTTCAAACAGAGTGAAAATCTTTCCTGATTTTTTAAGGGAAAAATTACTTGCATATCCCACGCAAATAATGAAATTGCTTTAAATACCCTCCATAAAACTAACTTTTTTTACTTATATATCTTAGTTACCGTTAGTCGCCGTTAGGGTTTATGGAATTAACCATAGTTCCCACTTAACTCAACTTAACAAAATTACCCAATTACCCTTAACATCATCCAACTTAAGCCATCTAAAAAAATTCCCAAAACTTCTCAACCACTCGACCGCCATCTTTTGAGGTTCCCCTTCTCACCAATCCCTTCAAGCCCATGCCATCTCACTCTGGCTCTTTTTTAATCGGGCGTCAAACGCTCACGCCTCCCCGGAGGTTTCAACCTAACCCCTCTTCGGACCATCTCAGCCCTGGTTACACCCGACGCCATGGCATCTGCGCATGATGTCGTTACCTTCAACGCCGAGGTCTTAGCGTGATCAACGCCGTCGCCGGAGTAACTCGGAGAACCTCCCAATGGTGTTTATCATCGTGCGGCCAAACACCAACGACTACTGTACAAATCGAATCCTCCACCACATTATCGGATTACTGGATTTTTCTCAGGGTATCTGATGTTTTCAGGAAGTAACTTGTTACCGAGTCACGGATCCTGCCACCCCACTTTGTTCTTTTTTGTTTGTGTTATTTGGTAGTGATGTGATCACCGCCGGTGTGGATCGCAGGTCGTTGTGAATCATTTGGAAGATGTGCATTTAGGTTGTGTTTGTAAAGAGCATGTGATAATGTAAAATATTTAGAGATGTTTGTAAAAAACTTAAAAATATGAATTTACTCAAAAATTAATGATTTTTATTAATTTTTAAAAATAATTAAAGCGTATATAAAAAAAGTAAATTGGTTATTTATAATTTAAATAATTTAAAGTCTATAAAATAAAATAAAAAAAAATTGATGGCTATATTAACAAACCCATAATGGCCATTTATTGAATTAAATGAGTAATGTCTACAAAATAAGATAAAAAAATTTAGAGGGATATATAATCAAATCCATTTTGGTAATTTACCCTTATTCTACCAATTGATTTAACACCATTAAGAGTCAACTTAACCATTGCGGCATATAAGCAAATATAATTGATTTGTAGGGGTATACAAGTAAATATCATTTTTATGAGAATATTTAAGCAAATCCATGATTTTACAAGGGTATGCAAGTAAAAAACCCTTTTTTAAAAAGTATTTTTTTAGATGTATGGTGTTGTTAATAAATAGGATTAGATGGCATTAATTTCCTTAAGGGCATTAAATTAGTTTTTACATTAAAAATCTATATGACCTAAAATTTTCCTAAATTTTTTGTAACTTTTTTGTTTAAAAAAATATTTAAAAATATTTATTTGGAATTACATTAAATATGGAAAAAAAGAAAACCCCAAATAGAGAGCAAAAGATAATATTTCAAGAAAATAAGGAAAGAACATTTTATACTTTCGTTGTATTTTTTGAGGAACTTTAAAATTATAATTAAGTGAATAGAATAAATTTTTAATCAAGAGATATTGGTACATTTTATAATTTCGTTATGCCTTTGTGGAACTTTATCATTATAATTAAAAGAATATAACGAATTCCAATTAAGAAATATTATTTATGAAAATCTCATCTTGTACATTAATTATTTTTTTTAGAAAAGATTTAATGTCATTAATTTGGTTAAGGGCATTAAATTGGTTTAACATTAAGACATTCTAATAAAAATATATAATTTTTGGAAAGTGAAAATCATTACATTAAATTTGAATGTTTGAAGGGGTATATGTGAAAAAACAATTACATTAAAAGAAGAAGACAACAAATTGTGGGTTTTTTTTATAGTAGTACATGTGCAAAACAACCTAAATCTTAATAGTTATCGGATATTTCTCATATGTTCCCACTCCCATCTCAACAAACCTAGCATGATATAGATTTTGGTGGGTAATTTTTTTAAAATTAAAAAAAAGGTGAAAATGGTATACCCATAGTTTCATACTTTTTAAATCATACACGATAGGCTTATGGGAATATAGATAGTCTATTGTAGAAGAGACTAAAATAAAGGACATCAAATGAAGGAGTTATTCTTATTGGCCAAATTTAATGAAAACGAATAACAAATTTAAGGATTAATTTCTCTTTCAATATAATTCATACAATTCCCTTTTTCAATATAACTTTGTTTTTACAAAGGAATTTTATGCTCTCATTTGTCTATAATGTTACTATTTAGTTTGCTATAGTTTTCTTACTTTTATGGTTTGATTGTTCATACATTTGTTATTTGGTTGTATTCTTTTTGTTACAAATATCATATATGTTTGATATATATGTTCTTATTTGGATAAATTTGTAGGTAGTAAAAAACCAAATAAGTGTTCTACCAAATGTTTTTTACATTTAGTTAAATTTTAAAACATAACAACTGAGTTTTGTAGTAATTTATATTCCAATCAAGAATGTGTACAAAGAAAATTTTAGTATTGGTTGAAGGCATGCTAAATCAAGTAGTGAAACTTGGAATAGCAAGACTTTGAGATTATATGATTGAAATTATGCACAAATTATTAATTTGCTTTTTGTTGGAATAGATTTTGATGTAAGTGATTATTAAAGAAATGGAAATTATACTTAACATCACTGGTTTATCCCTCTATATATTTCTTTAATCATAATTTAAAAAAATTACATTTCAATTTTTTACTTACTATTAATAATTGTCGAAACGTGCATAGGATGATGGGTTCATGTCATTTATGAAAGTCTTAGGCTTAGTTGAAGAGGGTTGCACGTGCTCACTTCAACCTTTATTCTATGCTAAAAAATTTAATGCAAAATGTTATATAACTAGGTTATCTACTGGTATGTTACATTATTTCAAATTGCATAGTGATACACACAATATATATATCTAACTGCAATTGTTTTGAATAGATAAGCAGTAATCTATATTTTGTTGTTTTATTATAAATGAAAATTATCATTAATATTTACTCCCCACACATATACATATTTTAAAACCAACAAATTGCAAAACCTCCGAAGCAGAATAAGGGAATTATACTGGTTATTATAATAATAAATGTAACACAATTTCAAAAAATTGTCACAAGCCATTAGAAGGCCACATGTTACCATGAAATAAATCTTATAAACAATCGAACATAATAAATTTTCTTAATCAAATACAATTTATGTTGGGTAAAATGTACTATTACCACCCTTATCCCAATAACAAAAGGGATATCGCATAATTACATATTAAACTAGACCACGTTTACAGTAGTAGTGTCATAGATCATTTATCACCTTGGTTGTTATTCTTTTACTAATAGCTCAATATTTAAAACTAAATTAAGTTTGACATACATTAACAACTGTTCATGTCATTTACGTATGTGGAGATAAAAAATTAGAAATACATAATTAATTAAGCACAGTTTTATGATCAATATTTCTCAAGTTTACATTTTGGATAATAATATGACATAAACTTGAGCTTTGTAAAAAAATAAATTATGAATTATTTAAATACGTACGATATGGGAAAAAAGTATTCAAATATTATGGCTTGATACATGAGATGATCTAAGTCATTCATTTAAGATATTGATAAGGAAAAATTACTATACGGTCTTTCAATAATTTCAAAGTGACTTAAAAAGGACTATAACTTTCACAATAGCCTATAAATCCATAAATTTTACCTATAATGCCTATGTAGTACCTGTACACATCAAATTAACTTTTTTAAATTTCTATAATACCAAAAGTGCTCGTGTTTTTTCTTTTTTAATTCTCTCAACCTTCATCTTCTTCTTCTTCTTCTTCAGCATCACCATCTTATTATTATTATTATTATTATTATTATTATTATTATTCTTTTGAATATTTGTTTTCATTTTATTGTTGTGATCTTTCTTCTCCTTCTTTTTCCCCCCTTCTTGTTCTTCTCAAATATATTTTTATTTATATTCGTTCCTTTTTCTTCTTCTTGTATGTTATTATGTACTTCATCTTCACTTTTATCCATGAGTTTCCTCTTCTTCATTTTATCTCACATATGTTGTAAAAAGTCCTTTTGACAATAGTTTTTTGTTCTTTGTATAATTTATGATAATGATGAGGAAGAATAACAAAGAGAAATGGGAATGAGTCTACGATAGTTGATGATGAAGAGTTAAGAAAGAAGGAAGAGAAATACGAAAAACATCCCACGTACACTTGCATATTATATATATATATATATTAAACACCATTTGTTCACCAAACTCCTATCGAGATCACTAACTTGCTAGCTGATCATCAGGTGGGGTGATAGACATTAAATTGGTAAGAGTTAGCTAAACTTGCTAGTGTTCTAGTGTAACAAAGACAAAATCGGTTCAAATATATAAAAATCTAAATTTAGATAGACAAGATAGGTTGGCTTGATGGTTAAGTTGTTGGGTTTGTTATAAAAAGACCAATGTTCAAATTCCACACTTGTGTTTTGTTAACATTTTTAAACACCAGAAGAGCTTAGAGCAGAGCTTACGCCAATAATGGTGGTCGCAAAAGAGGCATATAAAGAAGTTTATGGTCTAGCATTTATGTGCCGTAAGCCGAAGCTGTACACAAGGGCAGAAGACCTAACAAATGGGACTCACGGCCGTAAGTGATCGTAAGGCTCACCACCCATCATCCCCGACCTCCTTCGAGGCCACGTCCTACGCAAGGAGGCATATAAAGAAGTTTATGGTCTAGCATTTATTGCATGTAAGATGAAGCGTATTACAAGACAAAGAGACTATAAATGGGACTTTACGGTGCCGAAGTGATCCCGTGAGGCTCACCACCCATCATCCCCAGACTCTTTTCGAGGCCACGTCCTTCAGCCCTACAGCACGAAGGTGGGTACAATATAAATATTCTTGACAAGGGTTTTAAAGCATATGCTCTATTCCCTCGAGATGACTTTGGAAGGAGATTCAATCTATCTATCTCATCTTGGAGGGGAAGGATTGTAGCTATCAGATTTTCTTGAGGCGTCCTCCCAGAAAGTCCATGGGCGTTCTCCGGCTAATCATCCTTCGAGCAATTGAGAAGGGGTTTTCATGCTTCTAGTTTTATTCTCTTGATCTTGTTGTTTAAAATGATCGCCCTCCATTAATGGAGGGTTAATTTTGTAGATGATCGGGCATAGTTGGAACTCTAGGGTTTTTCTATTTGATGATTGGTTGTGGATCTTATGGAGTTATTTTTTCTTAATTACAATTGATGTTATTTGAATCCAATTGTGTGCTTTTGTATGTCTTTGATTGCTATTGAGGTAAAAACCCTGGTTCTCGTGTTTGATGTGCTTTTATGACAATAGAAATACCCACCAAGCATGAAGTATATGTCAGCTATTGGAGGGATTATTTGTAAGCTTAGCAATAGGGTACTTTGGGTTGAGAGTCTCTTTCCCTCAATCCTCGAGTGGATTAACTAAGTTATTTCGATACTCTTGTAATCATAGGGATTAGATTTTAGGAGAAACTCATACTTTCTGTGAAGGGAATGTAATCTCTTCGCAAGGAGGATTATCTACTTTTACAAATTCTTGTTAATCCATATTAAGATTTTATAGAGCGCAGAAACAGAATTGCAGGGTATCTATATCAAAGACCTTTGACTAAAGTGGTACTATTCACCCTTGCAAGGGGTTTTGTATACTATATGATCTATCTCGGTTCATATAGGATCGCATGCTTATACAACTCTTTGACTTCGAACTTAACAAACCCTAGAGGGATACTGTGCCCATGCATCCCTTCACTACAAAGAAAAATGAGAAACAGGCTTTTCATGCATGTGACTTTTGTCACGTGAATGAAAACCGGCTAATTTTTTCACGAAAATTGGCACGTAAACAAAAATGTGACAATAATTGCACGGAAACAAAAACTGAGTGACAAAGTTTGTCAGTGGTCTTTGTTTCCAGTGCCAAAGTGTTTGTGATAAATTTGTCACGGTAATTAGCATGATACTTACAATCCTTGGCTTAAAAAGCATAATGACAAATACAAAACCAACATTTTCATGATTAAAAACCGCGACAGCGGTGATAAAATAAAACCAACATAAAATGGTCTTTTTAGTATTATTACACTAAAACAAATTTACAACAAAAATATAAAAATTAATATGGATTGAAGGATTAGTACAACCTCACTACAGTATAGATAATCTCAAATGATTGATAATATGATTATATTTTTATTAAAAACTTAATAAATTATTTTTTAAAAATAATTATAATTTTTATTTGGCACCCTACCCAATTTGGCACGACGGCACCCAAAGACGCGCTGCAAATACTGCGTGTATCATAAGATTATTTTCTGTACGGTTTTGCATACTGTTTGGCCAAATTCATTGCTACATTTTTTATTTTTTCATAAAAAATTATATTTGTTGTGTACATGCACAAATATTATGATTGACTTAATAACAAATAAATATAAATAACAAAATATAAAATTAACATGGATAGAAGATATAAAATCTGAAGTTTAATCTATATTTAAAAGAATAATTAGATTATTTGCTCATAGAATTTGGCACTAACTTGTTTGCCAAAAGCCATGCCAAATAAATTATTTAGCATGATTTTTATGACGCGTTTTGATATCTTTGACAAAATTCATCATATATATATCATAAAAATTATATATGTTGTGCACATGTACAAATATTATGATTCGAGTTAATAGAAAACTAAATATAAATAACAAAATATAAAAATTAACATGCATTAAAAGGTATAAAACCCAATTTTCATCTATATGTCAAAAGAATAATTAGATTATTTGGCACGGAATTTGTACGACGCCCAGATCCATGCCAACGATACAACGCGTGACAAATACTCTTGTTGTCGTATGGTTTTAGCACGGTTTTGGATATACTTTGTCATATTCGTTGCTACATTTTTTATTTATTTTTAATAAAAAATTATATTTGTTGTGTACATGCACAAATATTATGAGGATTAACTAATAGATAAATAAATATAAATAGCAAAATATAAAAATTTAACATGGATGCGTATGAAGCATCTCAATCTAGTTAATGTGAACATAATAAACAAAAAACTAGTGAATATTTTTAGTAAGTGAAAAACATTAAAAACTAATAACTATTTACACCAACTCATCTTATCTATATTATAACTATCCACCCGATGCAAAGAATCTCAAATTATTGATGATATAATTTCCAATTATAACCAATATTTTATAAAATAATTAGAAACTTATTTCTTTGGCACGCGAATGTGACACGGTTTTGAAAAACCGTGCTAAAGAGACATGATCGTGGTATTTGGCGGCTTCTGCTCGATGCCTTGCCAAATCTTGGTGACAATAATCTTATTTGTCTTGGGTTGACGTACGCGGTTTTTGGATATGCTTTGTCCAGAATTCGTTTGCTACGTAGGCTCTATAAAAATTATGACTGTTATTATGCGTGCAAAGTATTATGAATTAAGAAGTCAATCTGAGCTAAATATAAAACCAACAAAATATAAAAGGTAGCATGGATGCGTATGAAACATCTCCAATCTGGTTGAAAGATGTGAACATAATGCACCAAAAACTTAGTGAATGTTTTATTAAAGTGAAAACCTTACATTAAAACTGGCCACTATTTACACCCACTTGTCTTATCTGTGTTACGACCCTCCACCATGCAAAGAATATCATAATTATTGACATTTATAATTCAAAATTATAATCAATATGAAATGATTGAGAGCTTATTCCTGGCGAATTTGGCGCGGTTTTTGAAAACCGATGTAAAATATTTAACGTGCTACCAGATGCCGTGCCACCGTGACACATTAATCTTGTTGTCAGGTTTTGTGCGGTTTTGGATATGGTTATCCAAATTCATTTGCTACTTTTTTTTTTTGTTTTATAAAGGAATTTATGTTGGTGTGTGCATGCAAAATATTACATGATTGAATCAATATGACGCGTAACAAAGATATAAAGGTCGCGTGGATGCATGAGCATCTCAATCTGGTTAAAAGTGAACATAATGCAAACTTAATTGAATATTTTTAAATGAAGCATTTAAAACTAATAACTAATTTTACCAACATTAACCCGCCTACGTATGATACAACTTAGATCATCATACAAAGAATCTGTAAATGTGACAATACCAATTCCGGTACAATCAATTTTTATAAAATAATTAGAAAGCATTCGCTGGCCGCGTTTACAGCGCGATGTTCTCAGGTCAATGTAAATCTTTCGTGTAGCTATTGACGCGAATTTGACGCAGTTTTCGATCTGGTACCAAAAGCTTCCAGCGAACAAATAAATATTCAATCACCGGTTTTGGCGCGGTTCGGACTTATGGGTTGTGAAATTCATTCCCCTATATTTTTATTTTTTGTAAAAAATTATGTTTGTTGTCGGCGCGCAAACAAATATGGTTAACGCCGATAGAAAATAAATACAAATAATTTCAAAACCCATAAAATTAGCATGGATGCATAGCAAACATCTCAAATCTAGTTAAAGTGAACATATTAAAAAGCTTTGACAATATTTTACGTAGTAAAACGTTAAAACAGCCTTTATTTACACCACTTGTCTTATCTATGTTACAACCGAGTCACCATACAAAGAATATCAGGAGGTAACCGTATAATTCCAATTATAATCCAATTTTTTATAATAATTAGAAACTTATTCGCTTTGATCGAATTTGACGACCTTATAGCCCCGGTATAGCTCTTGTTGGTACAACACGGTTTTGGCACGGCCTGCCGTCGGTCTGCATGAACTCAATATTTCCTTCGTTTTGGATACTCAAGTTGTCAAATTCGTCCCCGCTACATTTTTACATTTTTTATAAAAATTATATTTGTTGATATTACATGCAAAAGAAATATTATGATTAACCCAATAACGACCAAATATAAACGTATATATATATATATATATTAATAAAATTATCGAAATTGACTATATATCTATATAACACCAACCTTATTAATTACTATTAAATATTTATTATTGTTACAATATATCTTAATTTAATTGAAATATTGGCTTACTAAAATTTTTAACACGAGTTAAATATATATGAAATTCGTGGAAAATATAATTAAATTTAGATGATGTTTCTTCATTTGTTTTCTGATTTAGGTATAAGGAAAATATGGTGAAAGACACACATTGACTTTCGAGTAAGTGTCATAATCTATGTTGACTTAGTTTACATAAATTGGTTTGCGAGAATAATGAAAATGATATTATATATATATATATATATGAATAAGTGAAATCTTCTTTTGAAGATGAACTAGTATATTATTGTTGATTAATATATTTTAAATTTTTAACATTTTTTTTATATATATGATGATAATTTTAGAAATTGTATTTTTTTAAAAGAAAAAATTATGGTAAATTTTTGTTATTTATTGTTGCATAATGTTACTTTAATGTTTTATTTTTTAAACCCTATTTGCATGTTTTAATTAAAGAACATTATCTTGTAAAACTACTTTATTAACATTATATAAATATAATTGATGTATTGAACCATGAGTTAATAATTGCTTTCTCTTTTCATTTCTATCACTTTCAGGATCTTCTTCTGGATTCTTTCGTTCTTCTCTTTTTGATCTCTTCTTTGTCTTGACTTGACTTTTTGCCTTTGATCACTTCTCTTTCCTACACGATCGTTTCATCTCCTCTTAAATCGTTTTGGAACCCTATTTTCAGGGGATTTTTCTTGTTAGTCGGTGTTTTCATTTGATTTGAGCTCCAATTTGATTAGGAACATTGATGACATTGGTTGTTGTTGCTTGTATTTTGCGGACATTGAAAGAGTGACTCGAAGGTAAGTTTGATCTCCATGACGTCGAGACGAGAGATCTCCGCATTTTAGTATGTTGGCCCTTCATAACCCATATGCCTTTACTTATGTTGTTAGATTGTTTTCATCCTTTTTTAACCTGTGGTATTCATAAGTTGCTGGATTTTCCTCTTCCTGGCCATGTTTGTTAAGCCTTTGCACCACAGACATCTATATTAACTTTGAATGTAACAGGTATTCACACCGCGGTTTAGGTCATTGGCAGGCCGAGATACCTCAAAGGGGCGATGATTTGTGTGATGATAAACGCTGATGGTTGCTGGATACTTTCATGGCGGAGTGTGCATGTGCGCATGTTTGTTGATATTTTCTCAAACTTTTGATATTGATTTTCCTTGGCAGAACCTTATATTTATGATTGCCCCAACTTTGAGATATTCAATGCATGTATGTTGTTGGAGGTTTTGATTTAATTCTCCCAATATCTTTCGGTATGTGGAAAATATATACTAAAGCTTCTACAAAACTACATTGAGAAAAGCGCGGATGTGCCAGAATGAAAGTGAACAGCTCCAAGTGCATGCGCTAAAAGATTAATTTTTTTTTTCAGTTTTCTAGAGTGAATAATATGTTGAATCTGGAGAATGGAAGACTTTCGAGACATCCATTGGATTTTTGACGCTTCTATTTTTTTGCTGTTTTGTTGGCTTCTTGAAAAAAAGGAATGATACTACAACTCATGACATGAGCAATCCAGAGTACAACATCAAGGTGAAACCACAATTTAAATGCGGAGGTGACTAAAAATTTACATTCAGTGATCACCATGTCAAAGAGTGAGGAAACCATTGTAGAACGGGAAAAAGACTAGTATAATATTTGATCAAAAATTTATCTTACGTTATTTCGGATTTAGTCGTTTTGCTTTACACCAAAGAAAAAGGTTTTAAAAGCAATAGTGAATGGGATAATTTAACTCCATTATTGAAAATAGAGTAGAAGGAATGCAGCTTGATTACATAACATTGTCCTAAATACATGACTGCTTGTCTTTGTGAATAATTACTGAGAAGTTGAAAGACAAATACATAAATTAATACTTTGTCCACTTGGTCCAAGCCTTTACAAGTCCAAAATCAGAGTTTAGGGTTGAAGTCTCATCTAGTAAAATTTTGAAGATTTCAAGTCACGTTAAATAACATGAGGATCGCCATCATGCAAATAGGTAAGGCCCGCTACGACACCAAAGAGCAATCTCCACTTATTGTGTTCCATGACAATGGCTCTTGGCCGTAGACAGAATTACGTGAAATAAATTGCTTAATTGATCAATATTCTTAAATATCATGACTCAATGAATATAAGCAAAGATAACAAGATCAATAAATAAGCGTTGTTTTTTAAAAAGATTCGGATTGGCTGTTTTGTGGTGTTAATTTGATAATGGTAAATGAAATAGAAGGAAGAATTATTTTAGATTGTTAGGTTGAATCTTGGATAAAGAAAATTGAATGAACAAGCAAATGAAAAAGATATGACTTACATTTTAAAAAGTTCCACAATTACTTACAATGCCGATTTGGCCTTGCTTAGGATTATTTATGGGGCATACTACTAAATGGACAAATAGAATAACCACATCTACATTGATAATAAATAACAATGATACAAATAAAAATGGAGAAAAAGTAGTATCATTAAATACTTTATATTTAACTGATTACTGACTGTGCACTAGTGTTGTATTATGATTGTCGAGGGAAAAAGGCCATGAAAATACTAATCTAGATGTTTCTCAAGTTTCAAGTGAATAAAAGACTAAATGAAGCGAAAAAGAATCCAAAAGAAGCACGACCAATGAATGGGAAAAGTGCTTAAAAGATGTGAGGCAAAGGATATTCAACACAACTTTTGGGGTGAAAGCATCATTTAATTGAGGTAAAATGCTCAATATCTTTTAATATACATATTAATTATAATAAAAACTTATTACCTTGGTTAATATTTTTAGGGGTATTTATACAGTGAGGCCACAGCATGAGTCATCGATTGTTACGACATTTTAACCCGCAAGCTAGTGAATGGTGAAAAATTTATATCTTGCACATAAATTGTATAGAGGGCTCCATTTCCATGGATGGCTCCTGTGGTTGGGAGGTTTACAGAGGTATTGGGAGTCGAGATGAGTTTAGAAGAATAAGTAAAAGACAAACAAAATAGGGTAGAAATTGGAAGCTCCTCCACAGATTGTTGTCGTTGTGGATGCTGGTAGCATTGATGCACATATGAAATTTGGTAATGTCCCCTTATCCATTTAAATACCATGCAGGTATTTGCTTGACTATTGTATTTATTTACTATGTTGTTTTAGGCGGGTGGGTGAGGCGGGCACCTAAGCTGTTTTATCTCGCTCATCGAAGAAAGATGACACACTGCTGGGCGTGCCACAGTGTTGTACATATAATATAATTTTTAAATAAAAACAATATTAGACCAAAGATGATTTTAGAAATTACATTTAAAAATTTAAGCATGGTTCATTGAGATATGTTCAAAAATAAATTAAGCTAATAGATTGTTGTACTATATCCATAAGAAATTTACAAGTGAAAAAAATATTTGATTTTCCTAGTAAGAACAATACAAAGCCGTCATCAGGTATTAAGTGAAGGACATTTACAAGTGGCGAAAATATTGTTAACTTGTGCTATTAACAACCAATACAAGTAATCATCAAAATAATAAACATACGTTAAGTACACATGTATTAACCAAAAATCAATAGGGGAATATACATAAAGAAAGTTATAAATGCATTTGGAAATCTCATATAGGAAAAAGATGTGATATAAGGTGAATAGTGATAATTTTTCAAAATCAATAGATTTAATATATCACGTTAGAATTATCCACATACTTAGTTAAGCTTTACAAGTGAAAAATATGTTTGTTGCTTTTGCTTTCAGTAACAACCATGCAAAGTAATCATCAAGGGGTAATAAACATACATAAAAATTATACATACGTGTTAATTTCCAAAATCAATGGAAGTTATAGATTCATTAACAAATCTCATATGGAGAAAAGATATAGTATAAAGAACATAGTGATGGTACCAAATCAATGGAAGTCGTAATGTGCATGCATTAGGGTATCACATGCTTAGTTAAGGCTTCCTGGGTGAAAAATAGTAGTCCTTCATTTAGTATTAGTAGAAGAACATTCCTAGTGAAAAATATTTTTACTTTTACTATTAACAACCATGCAAAGTAATCATCAAGAGTAATAAATATACATTAAAGCTACATGCATTAATTTCCAAGTCAATGAGTTACATGAAAGTTATAAATACATTTGAAAAGGCTCTTATATAGAGTTCTTAGTATTACTCAATTTATAAATAATGATAATAGATTCCCTTGTCTTAAAATCTTAGCGGATATAAGACCCAGCACATATCTATATTGATTTATGTTTTTATGGAAATTTAGTTAGGAATGTGATGGAGAAGGATCTTGTTTCTTTCACATGTTGAGATAATATTGACATCTTTTGTTGTTATATTTGGGTCCTAGCAAAGATGATAACCACCATGATATAGGCGGGGTACATGAGCTTCAAGTATGAAATTGTTTTGAGATTTACGTTTTCAATATCTTCATATTTGAATTGCCTTTATCTTTGGTTCTCGAGAACTGTGTGAGCCTTCATGTTACAAGGCTATGGTTTAAATTTACGGATATGCGAGTGAGATTGGTGATTGTGCGAAGTTGATGTTACAGCCAAGCGAACCATGGTGCTAATCCTTTATTTGGCCACCAAGCTCTTCTTTTGGGCTTTAAATTTATCAATTTACATTTAATTACTTTCTTTGTTACAAAATAAAAGCTATGTTTGATCGGTCTAAATGATTTCATTGGTGCTACATTTAACAATTCACTTTTTAAGCACTTCAACAGATAAGGTGGCTGGTTGTTTTATGATAGGATTAAGGAAAAGGGTTTTCCTTTAACTTTTGTAATTTTAAAACTTATGATGTTACATTAACATATGAGATATGTAACCATAGATTTGCATTTGTTTGTCAGTATTTGTCCGGTTGTATGATGGAAAATAAGGGTTGTTTGAATAAAATTGGCATATTAATATATTATTCATAAATAATGTGAATATTTTGAGTTTAAATTTTGTTTGACTTTAAGGAAAATATTTATATAATCATTTTAAAGGAAACTTACTTAAAGAATCTTAGGGAACAATTTAGAAACTGACGAACAAATGCGATCCAAGGCATAGATAAGGGATTCTATCAATCCAAGATGAATTATGGGATGAGATGAAAAGCTGATCGTAACGAGTTGTGAAAAAAGGTAACATTGTTATGCAAATGTCCTCATCAATGACAAACCAGCTGCGGGGCCTTCGAATCAATTGAACAACTCTGACAAAGTTAAGGAAGCTTTGCTAGATCTCATGTTGAGGTTGAGGTAACATTGGCGAATATCCTCATCCAATCACAAGCCACGCTCGGGGCCTTGAATCACTTGAACTCATAAAGTTAAGAGTTGAGGAGGGAGCTTCCCCTTTGGGTCTGTGGCCCGAGGCTATCTTGAGTTAACCCGAAAAAAGTGAGTAATTTGAATCATCATTTACTTGTTTGCCGAATTTTGGAGTATTGAACTCTTTCTAGCATGCCTACTAGCACCGTGCAGCCCTCAAGCACCAATAGGAGGTCCCAACACACATGCCGACGAGCACTCTCCATGTTGAAGAGTTCGAGGGCTTTCCGTCTGAATAATTCTCTTGACAACTTTAAGGATGATGTAGGCGGGACTAGGATGATATGAAGGGTTAGGGTACGTGGTATTTTGTTGGATGATGTGGCGGGGACTGGATGATTGTAATAACATTTACATGTTTTATTTTACTAATACTACAAGACATATTTTAGTATTAATATGAGTTATGATATCCAATGAATCTACCATTATTGTAAAATAAATTTTTAATTTTCATGAAATAATAAGGTATGCCGGTGAGTTAGCTAAATTCGTGCCAAAATTTGGCGACAAATATTTTCTAACAATTATGTGATTATAAAACCATTACAACATTTGTAATAAAAAACCAAATTACAAAATGTCATAAAAGCGTGCCAAAAAACCATGCCAAACAACACCGTTCAAAAACAGACAAACAACCCTTGCTGCCAAAAGTGACAAACTAAACCGTGTAAACTTAAGTGACACACAAAACCGTTATAACAACGGTGACAAATCAAGCGTGTAAACAACGTGCCAAAAAGCTGGCCAGAACCAAAATCCAATCGTTCTTACAAGCAAGTGAAAAATCGATGGTACCCAGTGCGTGACAGAAAGCTATGCCAGCAAAATACGTGTGCTTGGTGACAATAACCTGCGTAGTCAAAAACGATTATTGTCACGCAGGTCTGCTCACTACATTGACAAAATTTGTCCACCGGTTTTGTTGCTCACCGTAACAAGTATATATTTGTCACGCATGCAATAAACACGATTGAATTCCGTTAGCAAAATCAATTGTCGCGGTTTTATACTCAAAAGCATGCCAAATTTACTAATGTAATTCGTTTTTCTTGTGTTGCTTCTTCCTTGATTTTCGACTACTTTGTTCTTGGTTTTGATTTTTATTGTGTTCACACTTTTTACCACTACTTTCTTTTATGGGTTAATTCCAGGAATAACCACTAGCGCGGCAATCTCAATCTTCTCACGTGGATCAGCACCATGCTTTCTTGCACACTTTACTGCTTAATCATCACTTATGCTTGCATCATATCATTTTGGCACCATTGCCAAGGAGAAAATTTAAACTATTAGGAACTCTTCATGTATTCGGTCATTTTAGTAATTTATTTTTCCTTTTTATTCTTTTGCTTCTTTCTTTATTTTGTTCTTTTTTATTTTTCTTCTCATGTTTTGATTGCGATGCACATGCCACCCCAGGGCATCATCTGGCGGGTGGAAGGTGAGGGATTGTATTAAAGAGTGATTGCCACTAGATTGATGACGCCATTGTTACGACTAAAAAGGTTTATTGATAGTGAGAGTTGAAGAATAATTCGAGGATACATGGCGGGATCAAAGGGATTGACAGAGGACAGCACCAGATTATGCTCGTCTCACTACGAATGATTCCCAATCCAGGCGTGTTAAGCTACCAATAGCGTGAACAATTTTGAGCTTAAGCAATGTTTAATGCTGAATGGTCTAACAATTAGTGCGGTTTCATGGATTGCCAAAAATGAGGACTTGAACAACCCGCATTGAACATTTCATGAAGTTTGTAAAAGTGGTAAGATGAACGAAAATGGTCTCGATGACTCGATTATTCTCTTTTCTTTGAAGAGGCGAGCCAGCACATTCTTCATAGGCCCTACTAGTGCTTCTATCACGATGAGAACAACTCATTGAGGCTTTCTAACTTATTATTTCCCACTTTCGGAGGATGACCAGGAGGATTGCGTCCCGGAGATTATATTTTGTTTAGATGGATTCGAGGATTGCTTTTGAGGCCCTAGGAGGGTTGGGACTATTAAGAGGTGTGCAGACGTCTCGGGAATGAATGGAAATATAGATGTTGACGAGGGCGATCCAAGAACACTCGGTAGCTCATTAACTCACTGGCGAGAGGATGAGTCCTTGGCGATGGACCGAGGAGATGACCAAAACCGGTTGATAGGGGAAGCGCCATGAACAACTACTAATTAATTCTAGGGGGAATATCCGGTTGTGAAACGTCCAGGATGTGAAGTTTATTGAGTTTATCGCATTAGCAGCCAAGTTGTGATCTTGAGCATAAAGATGATAACATCTACCAGCGATTCGACGCAATGTGACGATGTGAGGAGGGACACCACACATTTATAATTCTTTGTGTCTGGGGTGGCACATGGACCGACCGAGCAAGTTGACTTTGTTGGTAGTACATCCTCCGATCCCCAAGGGAACCCCTACTAACATACAATCGGGATGGAGGAATCACCCCAATTGTACCCGATCGATGGCACAACCGCACTGGCGATGTCCCTTAGTCTTAGCGGGTTTGAAGTAATTATCCGGTGAAGGGTGGAGGTCGAGATCGCCAGGGAATGGTGCTTAGAAACACAAGATTGCTGTTTAACTAGAGATGAGAAATGAGTCGATGTGAGAGCAAATTGGTAAAGTAAAAAATAAGAAAAGAAGAGACACAAATAAAAAGATAGGAGGCAATCAACGATAAATGAGACGCCCGAGACGTTGCTCATCCTAGGACTATTGTTTACCGATTAAAAATAATCGTATTCTTCTAGCGATGTCTAACAAGTGAAAATCCTTAAGCGCCTACGATCCCAAAACTTAAGGTCAGCGAAGTGACTAACCCTACACTATGCTTGGTAGAGAACTCTCTCAGTCTGGAGCATCTCACACTGCTATCTTTGGGTTGCTTTTAGACTCTATAAGGGTTCAAGTCGTTAACCCTATTTCTAATATGAATTCCTTTGGTCGAGGCCGAAAGACTAGTTACAATTAAGCCTAGATGACCAGGATTACTAGCTTCACTCTGTTGCTTGCGCCAACTAAGCCACCGCGGAGTTCATCTCTTAGCACTTCACTCTATTGTGACGCAAAGAACTCTTGAACATGGAGGTGGGTCATCCTCTGGAGGGGCGTTCCCTCGGGCTCGCTCTCATGGTCTCCAATCCCCAGCATTGTCTGTCCTTATAGTGTGTCACTCATCCGCAGAACCTGAAACATGGTTCTCAACCTAGTGTTACTCTAAGGAAAATCGACTCAACAAGCATTCGAATTGGAACTCAATTAAAAAACATCAATTGAGAAAGCATAATAAAGGAATTCAAAAGAAACAATCATCCTAGGGTTTACAAGTCAGCTTTCCACTAAGGTTTAACTTTCCATGGAACCAAAATACAATCAACAATGAGGTCAAAGTAAGGGTACAATCCATGAATAAACAGGGTGTTCGTGTTGGTGGTGTGAGGAGTGGCTGGCGTCTTCTTGAGGTCCCCTTTCAAGTCCTGAAACACACCTACATGGGATGGTGATGACGCTCTAATAACTTTCTTCAAATAAACGATTATTGAGGCCATGAACCTCTCCATAGCTGGCCAAAACCTCACCGAAACCCTGGCCGTGGGATTGCTCAAAAGTGGAGAAAGATAGGCCAAAAATATGGGGAAAAGATTACGTCGGGAAATGGCGGATTAAATAAGTGGTCGGTATCCACGGTGTTGTGGAATTTCCACACTTTGTGGTGCAGGTAATTTTTGACATGAAACGGTAACAACCACAGTAAGAATACGATTAACGCTGTAGTAACACGCACAATACTACATAAAAAACTTTTCCGAATCTGGCCTCTTCGTGGGGGTAATACTCTTGGGCACCGTTTATCGCGTAGATCATGTTGAATCTTCCAGTTAAACACATTTGATGGGAATCTTGTAGCCTTACTGGTGAACACATGAGTGTGGCCCTTAACTGTGCTCTTCAATTTTATATTCCATCGACGTAATAGTAGCACACTCATATGTCTTTGGGCACAACTTGTGTCTTCTTGTGTCATTCACTTCAAGATTCCATCAACTTTAATAAATTACTTAATCTGCCGGCTTCTTTCTTCTCTATTTGGCTCCCACTGACCCCTATGTCATAAAAGAACACTAAAAACACATGTATTAGCGATAAATTTGAGAAAAGTAATACTCATCATAAGGAAAGAATACACTTCATATTACTAATACACAAGCTTGCTTGTCAGGTCAACCAGGGGTAGCAATGACACTCACTTTCAGGATTTCTCTTTCACCCACAATTTAGATCCAAAAGCCACATGATGTCACGCCTTAACTAGTGGGCCACAAGATGCGACAATCTTAGGAGGGATACCACCGTTACTCAACCCTTGGGTTGTTTCCAAAGGCGACCAAACAAACACGGGTATAAATAAACACTTACAAATTACAAGGATTGAGGAATGCAAAGACACTCGGGGAAGCAACAACAATAATAGTAAAATACTTATACACAAGGGTCAGGGTGTTTAAATACACAACCATGCAACGAGTTTTCAACTTATACCAAAGTGGATCAAGACTCATAAAGATATTGTTCATGACCAAAAGTAAACATACATTAATGGAAGGTCAACACAAAAGGTAGGAGACTGAAAAGTACTTACGTAACGCCACATAGCCAC
The DNA here is from genome assembly GCF_009730915.1 of Dioscorea cayenensis subsp. rotundata. Taxonomy (NCBI): domain Eukaryota; kingdom Viridiplantae; phylum Streptophyta; class Magnoliopsida; order Dioscoreales; family Dioscoreaceae; genus Dioscorea; species Dioscorea cayenensis. The sequence goes on from NW_024088342.1 coordinate 77,362, forward strand.
TACTACAACAACACGGAAGAAGTTTCGCCCTAAGTCCACTTTCGATTAGTATTACAGTGACAGCATAGCTCTAAGAATATACCAAATACATGGTATAAATCATCCAAATAAGGTTTACCGATAATACAAATAGTTTAGAAAATAAATATATATTATATTAATCCTTAACACAATAGATCGTATAAGAAAGTCTTTTCCACGAACTAAAGGGTTTTGACAACCCGTCACGAAACCAAATACGGGTTTTATACTATAAACAAGATGATCGTAAACAAGACTTACAATAATACATATAGATCCAACACAATTCTATATATATATATATATATATATATATATATAAAGCTAAAACTATAATTCAGTTTAAAATCCATAAAACATAAAACTCATTGCCAAATCAAAATTTGAAGTGTCCCTAAAAGTGACGGTAGGGCTTTGTCCCCTCACACAGGTAGAATGACTAAATAAAAGAAGCGTGCCGATTACTTCTCAAAGCCTCAGCTGTGAAAAACACAAACTATTTCAAGTACCCAAATTGCAACTTTTCGATAGTGGTCTAGAAAACTCTCTAAACATTTGTTGTGTGGCAGCGGCTGGGTTTAAGCATCCGCGGTACTTATAACGCAAGCGATCCATCGGTTTAACAGCCACGTAACTGA
>NW_024088343.1:0-6565 GCF_009730915.1 Dioscorea cayenensis subsp. rotundata
ATGTAGCCTTTTTGAGTTCTCAGACATCCACACGGTGTGTGGAAATTACCCACGCCTGCGTGACTCCACTAAGAGAGACCCACGAGGCGCACGCACGCCCCGGTGGTTTCTCAGGATAACACCTTATGCTTCTGAACGCATCCACACGGGCGTGCGGAAAATTCCCACGCCCGTGCGACCAACCCACTAGGGTAGATGCACGCCTCATGGCTTCTCCGTCCCAACCTAGAAAAATTCTCTAAGTGTTTTACAAGCCCGTGTGGAAATTTCACACAAGCGTGGATCCTTACTTGGCAATTCGCAGGGGCAGACGCACGCCCTGTGTTTTCTTGGGATGGAGGAGAAATTCTCATGAGAACCACACGGGCTTCATGGAAATTACCCACGCCTGCGCGCTTTGTTGACAGAATCATCCACAGGGGCGAATCCATGCCCTTATGTGTTCTCGGGAAAAATCTCTAAGTCCATGCAAGGAAACACATGCTCGTGTGAAAATTCCACATGGGCGTGGACTCATCACTAAGATCCCCTCACGAGGGCGAGTCCACACCCTCGCGCTGCCTCTCGGTTTTGATTGATATATAGGAGACATTGGAAAAAAAATCATATGATTATGGTTTTGATTGATATATAGGAGACATTTCGAAAATAAACATACGATTAGAGTTATACTTCAAAAATAGGAAACATTCCAAAAATAAAATATACGATTACTGTTTTCATTCAAAAATAGGAGGCATTTCGAAAACAAAATATAGGATTAGCTTTTTTTTTATTCAAAAGTAGAATTCATTATGAAACGAAAACATAGGATTAGATTTTTGATTGAAAACCAAAAAATAGGAGATATTCCAAAAAGAAAACATAAGATTAGGGTCTTGATTTAAAAAGAAGAGCTATTCCAAAAAAAAAAACATAGGATTACAGTCTTGATCCAAAAAGTGGAGACATTCTAATGACAATGCGTAGGAATGTTGTTTTGATTCAAAAAAGGAGACATTCAGAAAAGATAACATTGGATTAGTTTTTTGATTAAAAACCAAAAAATATTAGACATTCCAAAAATAAAAAAATATAGTATTAGAGTTTTGATTAAAAAAATAGGAGATATTCAAAAAAAGAGAAAAATAGGATTATAGTTTTTGATTCAAAACCGAAAACATAGAACTAGGTTTTTGATTGAAAGCCAAAAATATGAGACATACCATAAAGAAAGCATAGGATTAGGTTTTTTTGATTCAAAAACTAGGTGGCATTGTCAAAAAGAAAAACATAAGATTAGGGTTTTGATTTAAAACCAAAAAATAGGAGACATTCCAAAAACAAAACATAGGAGTTGGGTTTCGATTCAAAACCGTAAAATAAGAGATATTTTGAAAAGAAAACATATGATTAGTCTTTCGATGGAAAAAAATAAGAGGCATTTCGAAAAGAAAACAATAATTAGGCTTTTGATTGAAAAATATGAGACATTTTTAAAAGAAAACATACGATTAGAGTTTTGATTGAAAAATAGGAGACATTCTGAAGAGAAAACATAGGATTAATGTTTTGATTCAAAACCAAAAAATAAGTGACATTCCGAAAGAAATCCTATTTTTAATTTCCTCAATGTCTCATATTTTTCAATCAAAATCCTAATTCTCTGTTTTCTTTTCTTAATATCTCATATTTTTTTGTTTTCTATCAAAAACCTAAACCTATGTTTCCTTTTCAGAATGTCTCCTAGTTTTCAACCAAAACACTAATTCTATGTTTCCTTTTCAGAGTGTCTCCTATTTTTTTATTTTGACTCAAATCCATAATCCTATAATTTCTTTCTGGATTGTCTCTTATTTTACTGTTTTGAATCAAACCCATAATCCTATAATTTCTTTAGAGAATGTTTATTATTTTTTGGTTTAGAATCGAAACACTAGACCAATGTTTTCTTTATTAAATGTTTATTATTTTTGAATCAAAACCATAACCCTACGTTTTCTTTATAATATGTAAAATGTTTTTCGCTTTTTAATCAAAACCCTAATCGTAGGTTTTCTTTTCGGAAAGCCTAGAATTTTCTAATCAAAACAATAATCCTATATTTTTTATAGGATTGTCTCCTATTTGTTTGGTTTTGAATGAAAAAACAAAATCGTGTGTTTTCTTTTCGGAATGTCTATTATTTTTTAATCAAAACACTAATCTTATGTTTTATTTACGGAATGTCTCCTTTTTTCAATCTAAATCCTAATCCTGTGTATTTTTCTTAATTACTCCTATTTATCGGTTTTGAATCCAAAACCTATTCCAATTTTTTCATTTAAGAATGTCTCCTACTTTTTAATTAAAACCCTAAGCATATGTATTCTTTTAGGAATGACTCCAATTTTCAGTTTTCAATCAAAAACATAATCCTATGTTTTCTTTTAGGAATGCCTTTGATTTTGAATCAAAATAGTAATCTTGTGTTTTCTTTTCAGAATCTCTCCTATTTTTCAGTTTTAAATCAAATCCTTAACCCTATACTTTTTCTTTTTTGTAGAGTGTCTCCCTATTTTTCAAATCAAAACCTTAATCGAGATGTTTTTCCAGTCAAAATGTTTAATATTTTTAGTATCTAAAGCCAAAAATCCTATGTTTTCCTTTTTGGAATGTCTCCCTATTTTTCGGATTTAAATCAAAAACCAAATTCCTATGTTTTTTTTCTGGAATGTTTCATATTTTTTAATCATAACCATAATCTTATATTTTCTTTTTATAATGACTCCTATTTTTGAATCCAAACCAAAATCCCATATTTTCTTTTCGGAATGTCTCCTATTTTTGGTTTTTAATCAAAACCTTAATACTATGTTCTCTTATTGCAATGTCTCCTATTTTTTAATCAAACCCTAATGCTATGTTTTTTTTTCAGAATGTCTCCTATTTTCCTATTTTGAATAAAACCTTAATCCCGTGCTTTCTTTTCATAATGTCTCCAATTTTTGAATCAAAACAATAATCCTATTTGATTAAAAAATAGTAGACATTCCGAAAGGAAAACATATGACTACGGTTTTGATTCAAAAATGAAAAATTATATACATTACGAAAAGAAAACATGGGCTTAGGGTTTTGATTAAAAATTAAGAGACATTTAGTAAAGAAAACATCATAATAAGAGATTTTCTTAGAAGAAAACATATGATAATTGTTTGGATTCAAAACCGTAAAATAAGAGACATTCCAAAAAGAAAACATAGGATTAGGGTTTTGATTGAAAAATAGGAGATAGTTTGAAAATAAAACATAGGATTACGGTTTTGGTTCGAAACCGAATTATAGGAGACATTCAGAATAAAAAACATAGGATTAGAGTTTTCATTCAAAAATAGGAGAAATTCCTAAAAAAAACACAAACATTGTGAAGAGAGAACATAGAATTATTTTTTTATTCAAAAATATAACACATTAAGAAACTAGGAGACATTCCTTAAAGAAAACATAGGATTAGATTTTTTATAAAAAATCAAAAAAATAAGAGACATTCCGAAAAGAAAACATGGGATTAGGTTTTTGATTGAAACATATGAGAAATTCAGAAAAGAAAACATAGGATTTGTGTTTTAATTAAAAAATGGTAGACATTCCAAAAGTAAAACATATGGTTAGGTTTTTGATTCAAAAATGAAATATTAGAGACATTTCAAAAAGAAAAATTAGAATTAGGGTTTTGATTCATAAATAGAAGACATTCCAAAAAACAATATAGGATTAGCGTTTTGGTATGAAAATAAGAAACATTCACAAAAGAAAACATTGGATTAGGGGTTTGATTCAAACCCGAAAAAATGTGACATTCCTAAAAGAAAACATAGGATTAGTATTTTAATTGAAAAATATGAGACATTCCGATAAGAAAACATACAATTAGAGTTTTGATTAAACATTGAAAAACAGTAGACATTTGAAAAATAAAACATATTATTAGTGTTTTGTTTAAAAAATAAGAGACATTCTGAAAGGAAAATATAGGATTAGAGGTTTGATTAAAAAATAAGAGACGTTATGAAAAGAAATCATGGTATTATTGTTTTGATTCAAAACAATAAAATAGGCAACATTCTGACAAGAAAACATAGGACTACGCTATTGTTTCAAAACTGATAAATAAGAGACATTCTGAAATGCAAACATAATACTTGTGAAAAGAAAAATAGGTGGCATTAAAAAAACAACATAAGATTAGGGTTTTGATTGGAAAATAGAAGACATTTCTGAAAAGAAAACATAGGATTAGGATTTTGATTTAAAAATAGGGGGCATTCTAAAAACAAAATATATGATTATGGTTTTGATGCAAAACCAAAAGATAGGAGATATTACAAAAAGAAAACATTGGATTGGAGTTTTTATTGAAAAATTGGAGACATACAAAAAAGAAAACATAGGATTAGGGTTTTGGTTAAAATAGACAAATTGGAGACATTCTAAAAAGAAAATATAGGATTATAGTTTTGATTCAAAAATTAAACACATTTTGAAAAGAAAACATAGGTTTAGTTTTTATTTATTAAAAACCGAAACTAGGAGAAATTTCAAAAAGAAAACATTGGATTTGTGTTTTGGTTGGAAAATTATAGACATTACTAAAAGAAAACATAGGATTAAGCTTTTGATTCAAAACTAAAAAATATGAGACATTCCGTAAAGAAAACATAAGGTTAGTGTTTTGAATAAAAAATTATGACACATTCCGAGAAGATAACATAGTATTAGGGTTTTAATTAAAAAATGGAAGACATTCCAGAAACTAAACATAGTATTAGGGTTTTGATTCAAAAATAGGTGACAATTTGAAAAGAAAACATAGGAATAGATTTTTTATTCAAAACTGAAAAATAGGAGGCATTCTAAAGCAAAACATAGGATTAGGGTTTTGAGTAAAAAGCCAAAAATAGGTGATATGCTGAAAATAAATACATAGGATGTTTTGATTGGAAAATAGGACACATTCCTAAAACATAGATTAGAGTTTTGATTAAAAAATAGAAGACATTCCGAAAATAAAACATATGTTTAGGGTTTTGATCAAAAACCAAAAGATAGGAGACAATACGAATATAAAACATAGGGTCAGGGTTTTCATTGAAAAACTGGAGTCATTCGGAAAAGAAAACATTGGATTAGGGTTTTTATGAAAAAATATGAGGCATTATGGATAGAAAACATAGGATTAATATTTGATTAAAACCGACAAATTTGAGACATTATAAAAAGAAAACATACGATTATGGTTTTAATTCAAATGTACTACACATTCTGAAAAGACAACAAAGTATTATGTTTTTTTATTCAAAACCAAAAAATCGGCTACATTTCAAAAAGAAAACATTGGATTAGGGTTTTGATTGAGAGAAATGAAGACATTCCTTAAATAAAAAATTTGATTAAGGTCTTGATTTGAATTCAAAAACATAAGAGACATTCCATAAAGAAACCATAAGATTATGGTTTTGAATAAAAAATAGGACACATTTGGAATAAAACAAATGATTAGGTTTTGATTCAAAAAAGAAAAAATAGGAGGCATTCTGAAACAAAAATATAGGATTAGGATTTTGATTAAAATATAGGAGACATTCTGAAAAGAAAACATAGGATTAGGGTTTTGATTCAAAACCAAAAAAGGCGCATTCCGAAAGAAAAACATATAATTATGGTTTTGATTGGAAAATATGAGACATTTCCTAAAAGAAAACATAGGATTATGATTTTGATGCAAAGATAGGAGACATTCCTAAAAGAAAAAAATAGGATTAGGTTTTTTACTAAAAAAATGGAGACATTCAGAAAAGTAAACATTAGATTAGGGTTCATATGGAAAGAAAACATAGGACTAGGGTTTTGATTAAAACCAACAAATTGGAGACATTTTGAAAAGAAAACATAGGATTATGCTTTTGATTCAAAAATAGGACTCATTCTGTAAAGAAAACATAGGATTAGATTTTTATATTCAAAACTGAGGAGACATTTCAAAAAGAAGACTTTTGATAAAGGTTTTGATTAGAAAATTGGAGACATTACTAAAAGAAAACATAGGATTAAGCATTTGATTTAAAGCAAAAAAATATAAGAAATTCCATAAAGAAAACATAGGATTAGGGTTTTGAATATATATGACACATTCCAAAAGAGAATATAGGATCGTGGGCGTTTTTGATTATAGAAGACACTACAGTGAAAAGTAAACATAGGATTAGGATTTGCTCGAAATAGTGCAGGAGACCTTGATAGAAAAGAGAAAGCATGGCCATGAGTTTTGGTATAACGGACATTCTATAAAATAAAGAAAGCATAAGATTAGGTTTTTGATTCAAAATTATAGGGCTACCCGGACGATAGGATTAGGGTTTTGATTATAGGAGGCATTCTTACATAGGATTCGCCTTTTCGATCCGCTTTGACAAAATAAAATGAGCCGATATTCCACACACATATTGGATTAGTGTTTTGATTTGAAAATAGGAGACATTCGAGACATAGATTAGGGTTTCAACTCAGAAAATAGAGACATTCAAAATATATATGATTTGTGGCT
>NW_024088344.1:0-34981 GCF_009730915.1 Dioscorea cayenensis subsp. rotundata
ATTTGAGGTTCCCTTTATATATATGAGAATCCTCTTGTCACCAACGCTTTTGGGACTGACCCCATGCACTACCACTCTCCCACTACATGTGCGCTCGTCTGGTCTTGTACAGATCATGGCGAATATTAGGCTTCCCACCACTGATGCATAAGATTCTGATATATTCCCATCCTCTTTTTTCACTGCTAGGACATATTTGGAGGATGAACTGAACACGGCAGTGGGTAAAATTGTCAGTCTTGCATTGGAACTGTCGCAAGATCTTCTTCAAAGAAGTCTTCCGAGAAAGCCAAATCTTCCTATATTATTTTCTGTCTCGGTGAATTCCGCAATCCCTAGAATCTTGTTTGCCGGTCCCAAGTCCTCTCATTTCAAACTCCCCTAGCCAATTGTGCTCAACCCTTGATACTGATCGGCGTTTACAAATTTGCCACATCAACATATGTCGTCACACATACAGCAAACTAAGAAGACAAAATCTTCTTCTTTACCCTCTTGACATATGCACATAGGGTCTGTATTGAAATCTACTATGTCTCATGTGGCTCAAGGATAGCAAAGAATCAAATCTCTTGTATTTCAGCCTATCCGGCTACCTGCTTTTCTTTAGACCGTAAGCATGTAGATTTGTTTCAACCTGCAAACCAAGTTCTCACTCCCTTTCTCTCAAAACTCTTTCCTCGTTGAGCATGTAAATCTCTTCTCTCAAGATCTCCATGAAGAAATGCAGTTTTGACATCTAACTGCTCAAGATGCAAGTCGAATGCAGCGCCACATCGCCAGGACTACTTGACTATTGGCTGTATCAACCCACAGGTAGTAAATATTTCATTGAAGTCACCACTTTTTGAACATATCCTCACCACCAATCTAGCACGATAATGATCTGGGGCTCAATCACCAATGTGCCTGATCCCTAGACCCATTTATGACAATGGAAGCCGCCTTGTGATAGTGAGCACCAGTCTGTCAACCTGGCCTTATGGAAGTATTTCCACTTTTTCTTCCGATTAAGCGCTATATCCAATGAGATGCACTGAATTGTTCAGTGCTTCGTGAAGAGTTGATGGCCTCCATCCCCAGTTGTAAATGACAGTATTGCATTGCCACCTCCATAATATAGTCAGAATCTAACTCTGGTGCCTTTCTTGTACGAGCTTGACCGCTGAACTTGGAACTCTAGATTCAGTGCCTGCAGCCTCAGCTCTAAAGTATGCGCTTCACTTTCTTTTCTACCGGACCGCCGTAGTCTCGCTGAAGTGCTTTCACCATCTACTTGTTTCCTTGTTCTTTATCTCTTCAAGATATTATCCTACTGACATAACCTTGGCAAGCACAGATCCTACGTGGTAAATTCTTAACATCATTAGTATATCCTAAGAAATATGATCGGGATCCTAAGCTGTAGTTTTGCACGGGGAGCACATGGCGACTTCCAAATATATGGTTTGACAATCAATCGCTTACTACCCACATCTCTATCGTTTTCTAACTCAATCAGCAGGTTTCACCAGCCCCATTCACCACATACAAAGCAGGCCGGATGCTTCCGCCTAACTCGGCCCGCCTCAGCCTCCCATCAGCGGCCTATGTTTTTCCAACAAAGTCCTACCATCCGCCACCATTTCACTGAGGAGGTGTATGTCAGAGGTGGAACCCAAGTCTTTACGCCTTCTTCCCTGGCAATCATCACTGTATTCTTCTCCATTATTAGTCCACACTCGACCATTTTAGATTCAAGTTCATCTGCAAGCTAAAATTTAACATCAAACACATCACCTTCCTCTCAGGCACCAAACATCTCCTCAAATAGTCATCAATAAACATATATAGTAACGTCAAGGATGGTAATCGTGCTTGCTACACATCGTAGAACCAATTCTAGAATTGCCCCGCTTAGAATTAGATGTCAACCTTGATGCCTGCTCACAATGCAATGTTCACAGTGTGTGTTACACTTTGTGAGATCTTATGACCCCTCTCCAGAACTATCCCTGCTCGATGCCCAGTTTTGTCATGTCATCACAGATCTTTCACTTGACCACTTGTATAAATAAGCCTCAAGAAAGTTTTCTCCTTCAAAGATGTATAGATTTGCAAATTTATCTTCCTCTCGCTTGTCATGTCGGACTACTCATGATCTTGTTCGAACTTCAATTTTACAACCAAGATCATCAAGTTATCCACAGAGCAAACAATTTTCTTTAAGGCCTCCACGACTGGACGGTCCCAAACTCGGTATATCTCATTGATTGCCAAATCTAAACATTTTCAAGCCCGACTGTTACAATAGGACAACTTCAAAGATAGTTGCTGTTCATAGTGATGGAACCATTCTTCTGGAGGTCAGTGTGCCGGGCTGTGAATCAAGAAGTCATACATCGCGAAATCTTTACTCCGGCTGAAGTCATTGTCACACACCATGGAAGCCCATCGGCCTCATGCTGTAACATTCCATTGAGGACAACCTTTTGTTTAGACCAAATATCCTCTCTCACATCTTCGCCACAATGATAGCACTTGAAAGTCTTCTTTACTCCCGACTGATCTACCAATGAATCTGTAATTTCAGATTCACGCCTGGCTGGTCTTCCTCTCACATCACAACCTCCGCCACGAGAACTTACTAGCTTGTCTTCCTTGTTCTCATAGCTTAATTTCCCTTCCTCCCTCCAGTAATGTACTGTGAATATATTTCAAACACTAGACCTGTCTTATGGGACATTGTTATAAATTGACGACGATTGACCATATACTTTAATACTAGAGAGACTTTGAGCAGACTTTTCGCACGCCCACTAGACCCTTATCAGAGGTCCCAATGATGTCGGGAAAATAGAGTGTGTCTATGCGCCCACCACCGGCGATTCCCATACGCAGTATGAAACTTATCTATGGGAAATTTTGCCGTGAGCAATCTCGCCTCGCATAACTTAGAGAGGCGGATCCATATCTCCTTCGCCGTTTCTTTCTCCGCTACGCTTGATAGATTTCCACTGCAGAGAGGGAAGACCGAAGAATCTGCTCCTCATCTATCCGTCTACCTGTCATCTTTGATCTTCACAATGAATTTTCACAAGCAGTTGCTTCATCTCAGATCATTTCACTTCAAATTTCCTCTCCTTCCATACAAGCTTATAAATTACCCACCCAATTTTTCAACTATGACTAGCCATCGCTTATTAGAAATCACCTTCTGTTAATAATGATCCAACCGGCCTGCTTTATATTCCACTAGTCAATATTAATGATAAAGAAAACATATTACACCAAGATTCAGCTCCACATACTAATTTTGTGGACCTAATAGCAAGACAACAAAGTACGAACCAAAATACCAAAAACAAAGGCCATTAAAGAATACATGGAAAAACCCCAAATAATTAAGGTAAAACCACCAGCAATGATAAGAAGAATTTACTAAGTGGAAAATTTCGTAAGCTTCAAACTCTCTACTATAAGGAGAAAACCAAGATCGTAGTAAGTGAGAATGGAATTAATCAAAATAATAATTTTCCATACTTCCTCACTCTTCTTCTTTTTTCTTTATTTTTTCATTCTCACTCTACTCAATTTACTCATGAATGATAGCTTCATCTTCTACTACAGAGGAACCAGCCCATAAATTCACCAAAAACAAGAAAGCTGCACATGTTGATGGTTATTTGAACGAGCCATTAGTTTATAATCCATGGATTAAGAGGCCATTAGTTTGTTGATGGTTTGTGATGGAGATTAGCCAATGGCTTCAAATGTCTCATATTTTCCTTGTCATTATACTGTCTTTTTTTTCATCTTCTTTAACCCCAATCTATTCTCAAAATGCCTTGTGAATTTGATTCTTGTGGCATTTTATTAATGTTTTTATTAGTAAAATTGGACAAAACTATAAAAGACAAATTAAAATTTATATGGTATCTCATCAAATGTTGATTCTCTCCCTATACATTGATTTGTGAAAAATAAAAAGAGTTATTAAAAAGTTTATCTATACTATTAACGATAGCATAAACCAACAACCATAAAACAAATAAACAATATTATACTTCTAATAAATATCAAATGCATTAATAAATAAAAAGAAATTGATCATTAAGCATTACCTAACTAAGTAATAATTTTGTATTAATCATTTATATATATATATATATATATATATATATATATACATATGCAATTTATTGTAGATATTTTACATAAAAAGTTGATTGACTAAACTTGTATTGCATCTTTTGCTAAACTATTCCGGCACATCAATGTTTTATCCAACTTTAGTTTCATTGATTTTGTTGTTTATTACACTTCTCCTACCAAACAAGGATACACCTATTTGTGGTATATACATTTTGTAAATATATTTAATATTTGAATTGAAAGTATTAAATTTAAAAGACTTTATATTTATAAAGTTTATTTATTAAATGTTTATGATTTAACATTTAATTGCTTTTTTTTAGTTTTAATTACCATCTGTTTTTCATATCTTCTCTTCAAAACCATGATTTGCTGTCAGTATTTATTTTTATCATCATTATTATTTTATGATAAAATAATAAGAAATATTAACGCATAAATTAGATTTTAAAATAAAATAATATCACATGCATCAAATAATATTATCGTTCCATCAAATATGGCATAATTTTTTTAATAAAAAAGTGTTCAGCCTCCAAAATGCCTATCATCAAATAATTTTAACATTTACAAATTATACTAAATCATCTAATATATATATATATATATATATATATATATATATATATATATACAGCACAAGCATCAAATGGCAACAATGAAAAGGAAAATACAATGTCATTAATATAAAAATAAATAATGATCCTTGTGTATATATCAAACTTTAGAGAGATGAGGAACAACCTTCCATCATTCAAATTATGCACGTGACCTATTCTCGTTATGTTAATTACTATAAAATATAAACTATTAATAATTTTTTAAATAAAAATTGAATAAATCACAACTTTATTAAAAAAAATAAAGAGTTACAAAAAAGGATAAATAAGACAAATGTGTAATTATGTTCATTATTCTATCACAATCACAAGGCCAAGGTGGTAATGGCAATTAAAAAGATAAAGAAAAGACTAACACTCAGAGGACACCAAGAATATGTAGGACCCGTAGCTTGGGATGAATCATTTGCCCTGTGGTGACACCGGAACCATAATCTGGGAACTAAAACATTCATCATATTCAAGATTAGTGACACATCAGTAAGAATGAAGATTGTAAGAAGTGTGAGACTCTTTTATTGTAAGCTTAGACTTTACCACTATGGATAAGCAAATATCTAGAAAACACGGATCGACTGATTTAATTGGCCAATCAAAGTCAAATAAATATATTTTGAATATAAAAATGCGATTATTTTTGATCCAACTGGTGTTCCAGATTAACGCTCGTAGCCAAGAACCACTGGTTTTCGGGTTTGTGAAGGTTACGTTTCTCCAAGTTAATAAATTTTATTATATCGTTATTTTCTCTTGAGCAAGGACATAAATAAATTTATTATTCACTCACTAACAAACATACTATATATACACACACACACACACAACAAACACACTATAATATATATATATATATATATATATATATACAACAACCAGCATCTATTATAACAAAATTTTAATATATGAAAATTAAAAATATAATTATTTTTATTCCAACCCTATGTTCTAAAAATTAATGCCTAATGAGAACCACAAAGGTTTTTAGGGCTTGTGAAGGTTTGTTTCTTCAAGTTAATAAATTTATTTTATTTTATTTTATTTTGATAAAAATAAATTTATTTTATCATTAAATTTTTGTCTCTAAAAACTAAACTATTTGTTTTATTTGAATATAAATGAATTTATTACTCACTTGTATATATTAATATATATAAAAGATAGCAGTGACTACCGGTATCCTTACCAACCTCAGCCTCGTCGATGGATTCAGGGTGGACTTCGATCCCAAGGCCTTAGCTTTCGAAGCCCCCGGAGCAAGGAGAAGGCGGAGAGGGCGCACTAGAGCATGGCTTGCTTGGTTGCTCTGGCCCTCGAGGCTTCGCCATCGCTCTCCTCTTCCCTCTCATACCAACCGTGGCTTCGCTGCCCACTCTTCTCCTTCCTCCAAGTCTCCCAAATCGTGCCTTCGCATCGATTCCCGGCCGCCGTCACCGTCCCTTGAAGGGATTGCGCACTAGACGGTTGGTTGATGTTCCAGTGATTACGGTGAGTGTTTTCGTGACTTTTGGGTTCTATAGTATTGGATTTTGGGGTTTAAATTGTTTGATTGGAATGCTATGGAGTTTTCTAGGGTTTTTGAGTTTTCGCAAATTGTTCTTATGTGTGTTGAAATTGTTGGTTTTGTACTTTTGTGGAGCTTTAGGTTCAGGCATCCCAGAAGGTAGAACCTCTGAAGGTTATGATTTCAGGGGCTCCTGCATCTGGGAAGGGAACACAATGTGAATTTATCAAGAATAAGGTGAATTTTACAGCTTTGTTTCATCAAAGATTCAATCTTGTATTTACTGTTAGATACTTAGAAACAGAAACAGTGCATATGCAAAAGGGATTATTTATGCAATGCTGAAAACAAAATGAGATTTTTACTTGTGACTATTATATAGTCTTTATTGTTTTAGGTATATTTTAGGTATGTGATTCTTCTCATTATTTCTCTTGTTGTAGTTTTGATTATTGTAGTTATGTGATTTGTGGTTTTTGCTCTATGAATTTGAGTTTCTTGAATTGCTGAGAATAGAAAATGGATTGGATGAATTGATGTTCTTGTATGCAGTATGGGTTTGTGCATATTTCTGCTGGAGATTTGTTGAGGGCTGAAGTTTCTGCTGGGACTGAGAATGGAAAAACGAGCTAAAAGAACACATGGAGAAGGGGAATGTTAGCCCCTGATGAAATTGTTGTCTTGGTATGTTGTGCTTGACATTTCAACCTTGTTCGTTTTTTCATCATGACTGTTGCTGACTTCTGTTGGAAGTTCTGTGAATCTGGTTGTCAGATGGTGAAGGGCGCTTCTGCAACCCGATGCTCAGCAAAATGGTTGGCTTTTAGATGGACACCCAAGGAGCGCGCGTCTCAAGCTAAAGCTCTTAGCGACCTAGGTATCCGCCCAGATATTTTTCATCTCTCCTTGATGTAAGCTTTTTCTTAGTCACAGAATTTACCAATGACTCATGTTGTTTTTAACTTTCAAGTGTCAGATATGATAGTTGACTGCTCTTTCTCACTAAATGTGTCAAATATGATTAGTTATCGTGCTATATCTTGCTATAGGGTTTCTAGTTGACAGTGCTGATATGAAATGATGTATCTGAAAAGGCTCGAAATATCATCTGGAATGATGAGAATATCTCAGATGTTTTCACTTTGTTATATTAGTTGTATTGACTATCGATAGAGCATGGGCATATCAAGTGCTCGTTGATTCTGATTATTGTGTTCAGACTTGCAATTCTAAGTTGATGAAGAAAGTATAATCATGACATTCTTGTAGGTCAATGAAGAAACCCTAGTTGAGAGAGTTGTTGGCAGAAGGCTTGATCCTGTTACTGGAAAAATATACCATCTTAAGTATTCTCCACCTGAAAATGAAGAAATTGCTGCAAGGCTTACTCTGCGCTTTGATGATACTGAGGAGAGGGTACTGGTTTATGTTGAAACTACTTCCATTCTTATTCCCTTTTTGTAAAAAATAGATTACTGCTGTTAGATTTAGGTTTTTGTTGAAGCTAAGTCTGACAAAAGATAAATTTTTTTCCTTAACTTTTCAAGGTAAAATTACGATTACAGACTCATCACCAAAATGTAGAAGCTGTACTTTCTATACAAGGACCTCATGTTCAAGGTATGCATTTATATTGATTCTAACAGATCAGTACTATTATTGGAATGGAATGCCAAATTACAAAAATGTATTTTTGCACTGAATGCATGAATATATATAAATACTATAGTTTGAAAATTAATTGTAGATTCCACTGAAACCTTGAATATGTTTTTATATTTTGTTAATAACTGTAAATTGTTGCCAATCTTGATTTTCCAATTTTACCATTTTCGCAAACCATGACCCAATTTTCGTTATAACAAATCTAATGCTATGATTATTCAGAGGAACATTTAATCATTATCTTCTCTCTGCCCAGGTTGATGGGAATGCTCAAAAGGACAAAGTATTCACCGAAATAGACAATGCATTGTCTGCATTATTCAAGAGAAAATTGGAAACAGATTCAGCATCCACCGCTGCTGGTCTAACTATTAGATATATCAGTAAACTCGACAAATAACGCACCCATAATCCCTGTACTTTTCTCATTTTACAATCATGGGCATACAAATGTTTAGCTTAGTTTGCTGCAGACCTGTATCAGTAAAGCTTTATGCACCATAGAAGACTTTGCAAAGTTTTACTTTTAGGTCGGAAAGTAAGATGTATCCTGAAGTAAGATCTTCTGTATACATATTTCATCAATACAGATTAAACAGATGAAGAATTACATCAAGAGGTCCACATCACTGAATTTTATTGTAGGGGAACTTATTTCGATATCACACAAACAATACTCAATTACATAAGGAGGGTACAACAGGGAATTCCAAGTTCATCAATTTGGGGTTGTAAACCTGTAAGAGGAATAGGACATGCTGCTGTTAGTCCAGGTATTATGGATCAACTCGCTTTGGCCTGTTCGCCGCAGCCCCCGGGCGAGCCGCATGTAATGGGTAGAAATGATCCGGCCAAGGATGCGCCCATTCTTCCATGAGGTGCCTTATCCTCGTAGTGGTTCACATCTTCATGCCTGCAACAGATGTATTCGAAAGAGTTAGCTTGGACTTGCCGGTGAGTTCTATAATTGTTGGTAGAATTAGTAAGATATTCAAGGTATGTTTATTTTTATGTTCTTCCAATCAGAAGTTGTTCTCAGAAAAAATTCACCACCATAGTTATCCCATCAATCAAACTATGGAGTGAAGGATAAGTGAGAAAAGATGGTAGTTTTAAGAGCTCATCATCATAGATATCTCATGAATCGACCCATGCGAGGGATGACGACTGAGTAGAGACAATATATAGCTTCAAGAACTTGCTGTGAAAAATATCACATGGATCAAATAATGTAATGAAGAACAAGGCAATAGTTTAAAGAAGAATTCACTGTCAAACATATGTCATGAATGGAATGATGGAATGAAATGAAGGAAAATTGAGTAAAGGCAATAGTTTTAAGAAGAATTCACCACCAAAGATATCTCACACATCAAACAATGCAATGAAGAATGAGGAACAAAGAACAAGTGAGAAAATACCTTCCATTAATGAGGGATTCTGTGAGCCAAGTATCAAACTCCAATGCCCAGCTTGCAATGGGTGAACCACCAGGTCCCATGGTTCTCAAGTTATGAGTGGCACTCCCTGATCCAAGAACAAGGACACCTTCATCCCTTAGAGGAGCTAAGGCCTTCCCCATGTTGTAATGGTATGTACCATCCTTCTTTGTTTGGACAGAGAGTTGGCAAACTGGAATGTTAGCCTCAGGATACATAAGCATGAGGGGAACCCATGCCTGCGTGGTCGAGTCCCTGGGCCTTGTCTTCCTTCACAGGACCAAAACTCCTGCACCCTGCAGTAGCTCCTTCACTTCCGGCAAGTTCTGGCGCACCTGGCGCGGGATACTTAAGCTGTACATCATTCAAATGATTCAACCAAAAAGACAGAAATAATCAAACTTCCACATATCAAAATTCACAGTGCTAAATGCAGTTTGTCAAAATTCAAGTTGATATAGATTCTTACCTGCATGCCAATTTTGGGGCATTTTGATAATAAGAAAGAGGCAAAAGGCATGATATGATGTTCAATTAGTGAATGAAATTTAAAGTAAAAATCATATGCAATGAGTTTGTTATCAAATGCCAAATGGTGAAAGTCCAACCAATATCACCAAATCATCACCAACTACAAGTTATCAGAAGTTATATTTAGAGAGAAAAACAGTTTGAGGTTTCATTTTCATAGGAAGACAATGAATTGCAAAAGAGACTAACAGATTCATCACAAATCACATAATTCATGTAAATACAAAAGAATATTGAATGCAATTCATCCGGGTAATCAAAGAATAACATAAGAATCCAGCTCATAAAATCAATAGCATGAATCAATGATAGAGAAACACCATCAAAATCAACAGAAAAAAGAAAACAGAGGAACAAGAGAAACCCTAATCAATCAAATCCTCAAACCTAAAACAAACAAAATAGATAGAAAGAGAAGAAGAAGAAGAAGAAGGACCTTGTACATAGATTTGGGGAAGCCATAGAAATCATAAATGGTATCATTGGGACCAGAGATGACATTGACAGTGGGAGCAGAGGTGTCCCAATGGCCAGAGATGACGAGAATGGCTCTGGGGATGGTTTGCAAGACTTGAGATTTCCACAGCTTGAAGAAGCCTCTTGCTGGGACGCTCTCGTCGATGGAGAGCATCGGAGAGCCATGAGAAACAAAGAAAAGAGTCCATCTTTGCCGCCATTGCCAGCTTCCGGAGCTCAAAGTTTGGATCTTTGACGACGAGGGTTGCGCTTTTCGTTGTTTCTCGGTCTTTCGTTGAATATAAATATTTGTGTATATATTTATTGACAATGAGATTAATTTGGTGGGAGTGGTTGGCACTTATGCTGACCTGGCGCATTGACAATTAGGTCATTCATGACGTCATTAATATATATTTTTTTTAACAAAAATAAATTTAATTTAATAGGAAAATGAGAGAAATTTGTGTGAGAGTTTGGAGTTAAGTCCGCATTGACAATTAGGTCATTCATGACGTCATTAATATATATTTTTTTAACAAAAATAAATTTAATTTAATAGGAAAATGAGAGAAATTTGTGTGAGAGTTTGGAGTTAAGTCTTTATTATTATTATTTTTTTAATGATGTTCATTTTGTTTATGGATTTTAAAAAATAAAAAATAAATATTGAGACCAGCTTTGAAAGTCTTCTCCTTCTCAATTATAGTTTTATGTGAAAAAAAACTAATACTTTCATAGTTATGGTTGCCAAAATATATACAACTATAAATTGATATTAGAATTGATATTTGAGCATCTTTTGCGGGAGTTTAATAAGGGTACAATAAACCATGGAATATTAAATTCTCCATAAAGAGAGTTTAATGCCCATTAAGTGTTTGGTGGCCATAAACAGTCAATCTGTGAGTCTCATTATTTTTTTATTTTTTTAAATTAAAAAGTGATGGGACCCATATTTTTAAATATTTTTTAATTTAATTTGTTTAATTTTTAATTTTTATTTGTATCGTCACAAATAAATTATTTTTTCCAAAATAATTTAATAATTATTTTTTTGATATATTTTAATTATTTTAATTATTTATTTTGTATTATAATTTAAAAAATATATTATTTAATTATTTTATTAATAATATTTAAAATTTTATTAAATAATTATAGTATACGTGATAATTTAATAAATAAAAATTTAAATGGGTTGATTGTGGATCTCATTTTATAATATAAAAATAAAAAATTATGAAAGAAATTTATTATGCCCAAAAGTTTCATTGACCATTTTAACATAAAAATAATAAATTAATTAAATAAATTAAACAGATTGTAACATCAACAACAACACTAAAAAAAACTTTTAATATAATCAAGAATAATAATGAATTGTTTTTGTTTAGAAGAGGGAAGAATAATAATAATTGAAATTGATATTTTTAAAAGAAATTCACAAACTAATAATAAAATAATAATAAAAAAAAACAATCAGAGTTCTTTATAAAATCCCCTATACATTCCTTTAAGTTCAGAAGTAAAATGAATACTAAATTAAGATCTTCGGTATACATGTATATATACACAGTATAAATGAAGTTATCGATAAATTCATATACATAACAAACAAATAATACAACAGGTCCACAGGAATGAGTTTTATCAAAGAGGAATTTACTAAGACAACACAAACAATACCAAATTGTAGTAGGTAGGTACAACAAGGAATTGCAAGTTCATCAATTAGATGTTGTAAAACCTGTAAGAGGAATAGGAGAGGCTGCTCTCAGTAAAGCTAGCATGGATCAACTCGGCTTTGGCCTGTTCGCCTGCGGCCCCCAGAGCTACATGCAATGGGTAGAAATGATCGGGCGATGGATGCGCCATTTTTGCATGGGGTGCCTTATCCTCGTAATTGTTCACATCTTCATGGCTGCCACAAATGTAATCGAAAAACTTAGCTTTGATTTGCTAGGTCTATAATCGACAGCGGAATCAGTAAGACATTCAAGGTACTTTTATTTTTTTGTTTTTTCTGAGCAGAAGTAGTTCTAATGAAGAATTCACCATCAGACATATCTCATGAATCGAATGATGGAATGAAAAACAAGTGAGAAAAGATGATAGTTTTAACTCACCGTCGTGGATGTCACATGAACCGAACAATGGGATGAAGAACAAATGAGTAGAGACAATAATTTCAAGAATTTGTTGGTGAAATTGCACACAGATCAAACAATGGAACGAAGAATGAGTGAGTAAAGGCTATAGTTCAAAGAAGAATTCACTGCCCGAGATATCTTATTAATCAAACAATGGAATGAAATGACAAAGGAGTGAAGGCAATAGATTTAAGAAGAATTCACCACCAAAGATATCTCACAAATCAAGCAATGGAATGAAGAACTAGTGAATAAGGATAGTAATTTTACGAAGAATCCACCACAAGAAGTATTTCGTGAATCAAACAATGGAATAAATAACGAACAAGTGAGAAAAACCAAAATGATGAACAAATGAACAAAAGAGAATAAAAAATACCTTCCATTCATGAGGGAGTTTGTGAGCCAAGCATCAAACTCCAATGCCCAGCTTACAATAGGTGCATCATCAGGGCCGGTGGCTCTCAAGTTATGGGTGGCACTCCCTGATCCAACAATAAGGACACCTTCATCCCTCAGAGGAGCTAAGGCCTTCCCCATGTTGTAATGGTATGTGCCATCCTCCATTGTTTGGATAGAGAGTTGGCAAACTGGAATATTAGCCTCAGGATACATAAACATAAGGGGAACCCACGAGCCATGATCGAGTCCTCGGGCCTTTTCTTCCTCCACAGGACCAAACCCTGCACCTTGAAGCAGCTCCTTCACTCTCCGGGCAACTTTTGGCGCACCTGGTGCGGGATACTTAAGCTATACAGTATTCAAATGATTCAGCAGAATTTAAAGCGCTTCACACTCCCAAATAACAGAAATGATCAAACTTTTTCATATCACAATTTGCAGTGCTAGATGTAGTTTGTCAACATTCAAGTTCATATAGAATCTTGACAACATCGCAATTTTCAGCATTTCTAACAATTAGATAGATGCAAAGGCATGATAAGTATAATGTAACCAAAATTTCGATTCAAATATAGTTTATGATATTCAAAATTTGTAAATTTAATTCAAAATACAAATCAACCAATATCACCAAATAAAGGATTTCAAAAGTTATATTTAGAGAGAAAAGAAACAGCTTGATTCAACAGCACTTGTAGAATTTTCACAGGAAGAGAATGAATTGAAAAGAGACTAACAGAAAATTCTACCACAAATCACATAATTCATCAGAAAAAGAGATACAAAAATTGAAAGAAATTCAATCTTGAAAAAAAAACAACAGAAAAATAAAAAAGAGGAAAAAGGATAAACCCTAACAAATCAAAATCTCAAACCATAAACAAACAAAGAGATAAAGAGAAGAAGAAGGACCTGGTACATAGGCTTGGGGAAGCCATGGAAATCATAAATGGTATCATTGAGACCAGAGATGACATTGACAGTGGGAGCATAGGTCTCCCAGTGGGCAGAGACGACGAGAATAGTCTTGGGGATTTCCCGCAAGACTTGGGATTTCCACAGCTTGAAGAAGCCCCTTGCTGGGATGCTGTCGTCGATGGAGAGCAACGGAGACCCATGGGAAACAAAGAAAGTGTCCATCTTCACCGCCATTGCCAGCTTCCGGAGCTCAAAGGTTGGACCTTTGACGAAGAGGTTTGCTTGTTCCGTTTCCCTTCCTAATTTTTTCTAGACCTTTCGTTGCTTCGTGATGAAGATCAAATGTGAATGGTGGGGCCCAAACGCTAACAAGCACGTGAAGCACGTGTTGGAAACGACTAGTACAGTACAAAATGACTCACCCAACAACAATAAATAGTAAATCCGTATTAATAAAACTACGAGCCCACCAAAAATAGAGAATACTGATAAAATATCAAAATTAAAGAAAAAAATAAAAAAAAATCAACATCACTAATAGTCAGTAATAGATTTATACTACACCAGAAGTAGAGGATATGATACTGATAGAATATGAAAA
The DNA here is from genome assembly GCF_009730915.1 of Dioscorea cayenensis subsp. rotundata. Lineage (NCBI taxonomy): Eukaryota > Viridiplantae > Streptophyta > Magnoliopsida > Dioscoreales > Dioscoreaceae > Dioscorea > Dioscorea cayenensis. The sequence continues at coordinate 14,421 of NW_024088344.1, forward strand.
ACAAAAAAGTCAACATCACTATCAATCAACAACAGACTTGATTCGCTCAGAGAAATATTAGCTCCTTCAATAACATTTGTTCAGGAATCTGTGTAATTAAGACTTCTTTTAATTATTGGAAAAACTTTCTCTAATTTAATTTTTTGAGATTTGATACTGTATTTATTCATATAATGAGTATTTGATTAATTTTACATATCAATGAATAATAAATGAATAATGTGAATACGTTGGAGAAAACATAATCTAAATTCACTAGTAAATTTTATGAAAAATAAGGTTATTTAAATTATTTAAATATAAAGAAGTATTAGCACCTTAGACAGTTCAAACCTTCTTTAGAGTAATTGTGGTGCTTACGACATTGACCAAAGCTGAAAAGGGCGACCAAATAATTTTAATAAGAAAATAAGTGAAATTCATGTTAGACTTTGGAATTCATCCTTAATTTTTTAAAGGGAAAATTACTGTTTACCCCTCGATAATTTCAAAACTTCCCCAAAAAATTTCGTGAGTTTTTGCATACACTCGCATAACCCTTCCTTTATCGTTTCACTCCTTTTTACCCCTGCATTATGAAATTCCATCATCGCTCTTAAACCTCAGATACATTTTTTTCATTCTTTTTGCATTCCTTTTGCACGTACTCATTTCTTAAACAGAGACTCATTTTTTTAAACATAGAACTCATTTCTTAAACGAGAGTTCATTTCTTAAACGAAAACCCTCATTTCTTAAACGAAAAACTCATTTCTTAAAATGTAAACCTCATTTTTTTAAACATAAAACTCATTTTTTTAAACAAAAAAACATTAATATTTAAACGAAAAAACAAATATTTACATGATAAATTAATCCCCGGATATAAAAACCAATTAATCTTGGCCACTGTACATATTTAAATAGAAACAACGATATTTAAGCACTTTTTTTAAACGTAAACGCAATATATTAAAATGTAAACATCGATAGTTAAACAAAGACAAACAAGCATATAAACGGAGAACTCATTTCTTAAACAGAGAGCTTATTTTTTTAAACAAAGACCTCATTTTTTTAAACGAAAACCCTCATCGAGTAGGGACATCGAGTATCTCATCGTCACCGATCTCGCGCGAACGCTGAGTGCCGAGCTCCGGATCCCGGGCGAGCGATCTCGGCGTGGCATGCTCGCGTGGGGTCTTAAAGGAGAAATCTTTATCAGGCGCTGGCGATCCCGGCTGGCGACGCTCCCTGCGGGCTCGGAGTGGTGAGGTCTTCGTGGCGACGCCTGATAAGACGGGCTCGAACTCGAATCGGAACCATTCTCGATCGCGGAGACCGCAACATGGATAGCAATAGGGTTAGGGTTAGGGATCATTCCGGGTTCGATCCATGGGCGCCTAAGCTCGCGACTGGAACGGAGGGAGGAAGCGGTGCCGACGAGGGTTCGATCTCGCCGCCTTCGCCTTCATCTTCATCGCCTTCCCCGTCGTCGACCTCATCTCTTTTCATCTTCTTCGCCGCCGACCCTGGGAAGACCGCGATGCTCCTCGTCATCGAGCTGAAGGCATCGAAAGGTTGCACTCGACATATTTAAATAGAAACAACGATATTTAAGCACTTTTTTTAAACGTAAACGCAATATATTAAAATGTAAACATCGATAGTTAAACAAAGACAAACAAGCATATAAACAGAGAACTCATTTCTTAAACGGAGAACTCATTTCTTAAACAGAGAGCTTATTTTTTTAAACAGAGACCCTCATCGAGTAGGGACATCGAGTATCTCATCGTCACGATCTCGCCGAACGCTGAGTGCCGAGCTCCGGATCCGCGAGCGATCTCGGCTGGCCTCGCCTCACGTGGGGTCTTAAAGGAGAAATCTTTATCGGCGCTGGCGATCCCGGTCTGGCGACGCTCCTACGGCTCGGAGTGGTGAGGTCTTCGTGGCGACGCTTCGGATAAGACGGGCCGAACTCGAATCGAACCATTCTCGATCGCGGAGACCGCGAACATGGATAGCAATAGGGTTAGGGTTAGGGATCATTCCCGGGTTTCGATCCATGGGCGCCTAAGCTCAGCGACAGGAACGGAGGGAGGAAGCGGCGCCGACGAGGGTTCGATCTCGCCGCTTCGCCTTCGCCTTTCATCGCCTTCCCCGCCGTCGACCTCATCTCTTTCATCTTCTTCGCCGCCGACCCTGGGAAGACCGCATGCTCCTCGTCGTCGAGCTGAAGGCATCGAAAGGTCGCACCTTTTTCTCTCGAACATGAAATCCCATTTTTTTCATGCAACGTGATCGTGATTGTGAGCCGCATGCTTTGTCTCACTCGCCCAAAGTCCCAATCGCAATAAAAGAGATTTTGGGGGTGATAAATACACCACAAAAAAACTCATTTCTTAAAATGTAGACCTCATTTTTTTAAACAAAAACCCTCATTTCTTAAATGAAAAACTCATTTCTTAAACAGAGACCTCATTTTTTTAAACGTAAAACCTCTTTTCTTAAACGAAAAACTCATTTCTTAAACGAAAAACTCAATTTTTTTAAACAAAAAAACTCATTTTTTTAAATAGAAAACTCATTTTTTTAAACAGAAACTCATTTTTTTAAAATGTAACCTCATACCTCATATTTTTAAATAAGTCTTTCATTTTCAAATAGAAACTCATCAGACTCCAAGGGCATTATAGTCAAACCCCTCGCACACTTGCCATAACTTCCCACGCAAGGGACAATTTCAGTCCAAAAAAATTCCAAATTAACTCTATCAATCACTATTAGATGTTCGGGGGTTTAAAAAAATCATCAGATTCAAAAGGAAGGGGTTTTTTTGAGGAGTGCAAAAACTAACGGGTGTTTTTTTGGTAATATTGCAAACTTACAAGGTGTTTTTGGCAATTTCCACTTTTTTAAAATATTCATTTTGTTTTTTGAATTTAAAAAATAGAAAATAAATAAATATATTGAGACGTGTCTTTTTATAAGTAATCATGTGAAAAATAACTTATTGGGACATTTCCATATTTAAAAAAGTATATATATATATATATATATATATTGCTTGTAATTAGATTTTCCATTGACATATTAACAGTTGTAAAAGGTCTTAATTTTTTTTTATGTTTCACATCATCATTGGCTAAACCGATCAATAATTTAAATAGCATATCTCTTAAAATATTGATGTGACAGTTAACTAATTATGGTACAAAAAAATACATTAAAAAAAGTTTATTCTATCCAAAATTTTCATTAACCACCTCAACATTAAATATAATTAATTAATTAAACAGATTGTAACATCACCAACAAGTCAACAACATTAACCAAAGTTGGACTTCTTCCGGATTTGTCTCTCTCGAGCACCTTAAACTGCTCTGCAGGACTTCTTCCACTGAAATATTTGGGTATCCCTATCTCAGGTAGGCGCCCTAATTGCCAAGCTTGGGATTCCCTCATCTCTAAGATTCGTTCAAGATTGTTTTCGTGGAACTCTAGGATGCTTTCTCTTGGAGGCAGACTTACTTTGTTAAACTCCGTGCTTACCTCCATACCCACTTATTGGATGTCTATTTACAAACTCCCTTCTTGGGTAGTCAAAGCTATCGAACAAATCCGCCGTGACTTCCTTTGGAAAGGACCTGATATTGACAAAGCCAGGTGTAGATTGGTAAGTTGGAAACGAATTTGTAGACCTCGCGAAGTTAGGAGGTCAGGGTGTGCTTAGTATTGCGGATTTCAACCTTGCCTTCATCGGGTAAAATGGTGGTGGAAAATAATCTCCAACTCAAATTGGTGTGGTGCTAATGTGACAAAGTACACATATTACCAGCATCACCAACACTGGAATCTCTTCCATCCACATTTTAAATCTAAGTCTTTCTTCTGGGGTGGTATATTAAATTGCCTTCCACTTTTTAGGAAATGCATTAAACATATTATTAATGATGGAAAATCCACTCTCTTTTGGTTTGATGGATGGTTGGAAGGCCGTGCACCCAAAGACTTATGGCCAGAAGCCTTTGATGTATCATTAGCACCGTACGGGACTGTGAATGCCTTAGCTCCTAGTTTCCAGAATTTGCTATGGGAGTTTGATCCCCACATTGATAATCTTTTAAACATGCTCAGTGGAAATTCCAATGACCTTAAATGCTGGAATTGTACTACCAATAGTATTTTCTCGGTCAAATCCTTCTATTCGTTCTTAATCGATGGAGGTGTTAGATGCTCGAACTCCAAAATTATTTGGAAGGGTTATTGCCCGAGGAAGGTCAAAGCTTTCACTTGGCTAACTTGGGACAACAAAATTCTTACTCTCAAAAATCTCGCGAAAAGAAAATGCAATAAGCTTCCAACTGCTACTTGCTTGCTTTGCCTAAAGGACATTGAATCGAATGAGCATCTGTTCATTCACTGCCCGTTTACTATCCAAATCTGGGAACACTTTAGGCAGACCTTTGCCTTAGTAGACCTTCCTTCGTCTCTCTCAGATTTGTTGGGTCATTGGAGGAAGAAGCTCAGTGGGGGGAACAAGGAAACCTGGGATATCTTGTCTAGGGCCTTAATTTGGAATGTTTGGCTTGAGCGTAACAGGAGAATCTTTGATGATTGTTTTGATGATTGTTTATCTGTGATTATTAAAGTTTCTCATTTGTTTATGGTTTGGGTTTCCGCAGTTCCTGAGCAGAAAAGACAAAGGCTTGAGGAGGCTTCGCATTCAGTCAAGAGGAGCCTGGAGTTTGCTGAGCCCAGGAGGGGAGAGTCTAGCAACCCTTGATCACCTTGGGTAGTTCCTAGTGGTTTCTTCCCCGCTAGGTTGCGTTTTTATCTTTCTGTTCCTTTCCACATCTAGTAGATCTGGTTTTCGGTCTGTGTGTTGTTCTTTGGTACTGATCGGCCTCTCTGGCTGTGTTGCTTTCTGTTCTTGTAAACTTCCTTGTCAGGCCCTGTTGTGTTTTTCTTTTTAATAAATTGTGGTTTATCCACTTTTTCAAAAAAAAATAAATATTTTGAATTTATTAATAAATAACCATCCCATGTAATGTAATGAAGACATTAAACTATGGACGTTCCTCAGAACTTCAGAATCACACAAGGCTTAAAAACAAGAACATTTCACAGAAACACTACGTTACATACAGCAGGCAAATCAGGTAAACATCACTCAGCAGATGTAAACCTATAAGAAGAATAAGAGATACTGATGTTAGTCCAACTACTGTGGATCAACTCCGCTTTCGCCGAGCCCCCGGCCGCCCCGAGAGCTACATGCAAAGGGTAGAAATGATCCGGCCACGGATGCGCCATCTTCGCATTCGGTCCCTTAACCTCGAATCGATTCACATCTTCATATCTGTCAAATATATATACACATATTATGTCATTACTTTATATACTACCAGAGCTATTGTTTAATTTCTGTATTCTTAATACATTTTACCTCCCATTAATGAGTGACTGAGTGAGCCAAGAATCAAACTCCAATGCCCAATTTGGAATAGGAGCATCATCAGGACCTAAGGCTCTTAAGTTATGGGTGGCACTCCCTGAACCAAGAACAAGAACACCTTCATCCCTTAGAGGAGCTAAGGCCTTTCCCATGTTGTAATGGTATGTGCCATCCTTCTTTGTTTGAACAGAGAGTTGGCAAACTGGAATGTTAGCTTCAGGATACATGAACATTAAGGGAACCCATGCGCCGTGGTCGAGCCCCCGTGTTTTGTCTTCTTTCACTGGACCAAAGCCTGCTTCTTGTAGCAGATCTTTCACTTTCTTGGCCAGTTCTGGTGCACCTGGTGCAGGATACTTGAGCTGCCACAATATTCAAATTATTCAGTTTCTTTTGAAAGAACACACAGATATACATATGTTAGTGCTAGATGTAGTTTGTGAGTTCTTGATTTCCTACAAAGGAGAAAATAGTTTGGAATGTGGTTAATTAAATTTGAAGAAATATTTCAATTGTGAAAGCCCAACCAACATCACCAAACCACACACAGATATATATATATATATATATATTAGTGTTTGATGCAGTTTGTGAGCTTTCTTTCAATTTCCTATAAATAGAGATGATGAAATTTGAAGAAATTAATCAATAGTGAAGGCCAACCAAATCACCAAACCATCAAAAGAATTCCAAATGAAGCATGTGAGGTGTGATTTAGCATGGAAAAGAAGCAACATGATGATTTCATAATCTGATTTCCTTTGGAAAGAAGCAAATGAATTGAATACACCTTTATCAAATACAAATGGGATGATTCAAAGAAAAAAACATACAAAAATTTGAGTCCAGTTCATCAGAAAAGAAATTAATCCAACAGAGTAAATACAATTGAGTGATTTTTTCTCAAAAAAGTTAATAACCTGATCACAAAATTTTGAGTCAAAATCTTAAGATAAAAGAAACAAGAAGGAACAAGTTCCTTGTCTTTTAACAGAACAATCTAAACTTCAAAAACATACAATCAAAAGCAAAAGAAGAGGAGAGCTAAAGGAACAAGTTTTGCTAACAGAGGAATTCCAACATAACTGAAAAACAAAAACAAACTTCAAAAAAATACAACAATCAAAACCAACACAAAAGTTAAAAAAATGAAAAGGAGAAACCCTAATCAATCAAATTCTCAAACCTAAAACAAACAAAAAGATAGAGAAGGAGGAGGACCTTGTACATGCACTTGGGGAAGCCATAGAAATCATAGATGGTATCATTGGTGCCAGAGATCACATTTACAGTGGGAACAGAGGTCTCCCAATGGGCGGAGACGACGAGAATGGCCCTGGGGATGGTCTGCAGGACCTGGGATCTCCACAGCTTGAAGAAGCCCCTTGCTGGGACGCTCTCGTCAATGGAGAGCATCGGAGAGCCATGAGAAACAAAGAAAGCATCCATCTTTGCCGCCATTACCAGCTTCTAGAGCTCAAAAATTCGATTTTTTTTTTTTAATGAAGAGTTGGTTTCGTTTCGCTTGCTTTATATAGTAGTGTGCTGACGTGGCAATGACGTCCATGATGACGTCATAGAACAACAACTTTTCTCCTGGAAGGGTCGGTGGTTCATCTTTACAGTTTTCAATATAAAAAATATTATATTAACAAATCATATTGAAATTGAAAAATTAAAGTAAAAGATTCAATTGTTCAAATAAATATAATGGTAAAAAAAAAAGACCTTTTAATTGAATATTAAATATTATTTTGAAATAAAATATTTTTGCATCATTTTATTCATTTTACTTATTTAGCATTAGATTAATGAAAAGTAAATAAATATGCGCACTTATGACCTTGTTTTGGACGTGACTTATCAAAAAAAGTGTTTTTTAGTTTTAGTAAAAGTGTTTCTGAAAAAGTCGATTCTTCACTAGATTTTTACGCTTTAGATCGAAACTAAAAAAATAAGTCTAAAAACTAAAAAAATAATTTTTTTCATGTTCTGACTACGATTAAAAAAAAATTGTCACCTTTTTCTCACTCGCTTTTTAGAAAAAATACAAACAACATTTTTGAAACTTAGAAGTGCTTAACTTATAAAAAAAACACTTCTGGATTTTCCAAAAGCCAATCCAAACATTTCATAATTTTTTATACATTTTTTTCCTTGTCCCTTTTTTTATTAATTAAATATGGGGGCATCCTTAAAAATCATAAATTGATAAAAGTAAGTAAGAAAATATCAATTAACTCTTGCATTTTTTTTTTTGGTTTGGTAAGCAGTCAAATCGTTGTCTGAACTCTAAATAATCAATAAGAATGAAAACTATACTTAATAGAGAAATGCTATTCAACACAAATGCTAACTCTAGAACTAGGATTAACATTCCCAACTCTGGAGTTAATAATCCTAGTTCTGAGATTATTATTCGTGTGATTTTTTGTGCAAACTATCAGTGATGAATAGCATTGCTCTACTTAATAATACTGTAAACTTCATTTCACAAATTTAACACCAACTCATGAATAAGAAAGTAGTTGTCTTCACCAATTTGTTGTTTAGATTTTGGAATATTTTGACTTATTTGGTGTGCATCTCAGTGGGAAAACAGATTCAAATTTTGGTTTGAACAAGCAGAGGGCACAGATATTATAAAGATTAGCTTCTCACGTATGCCCATCTCTGACACATGGTTTGTTCACATTTGTCATTTATCAATATGTATATATATCAGTTACTTTAACTCCTCCAAGTGGAAATCATAATTTGATGCTTCATTCCTCATTAAAAATTAAAACAAAAAACAAGTATTGAGTCTTTCGTCAGAATGACAGCTAATGATCTACAAAGGAAGCATCGTTGACCACCTAGAACGATGCAGAAAAGTCAAACCGTAGAAAGGTCAAACTATGTCTAGCTACAATGAATGCAGTAATTCAAATATCATGCAAACCGTGTGCTATCCATTGAAAGTTTGAAACTATGAAAACAATGAAAAGAAGTACATCAAAATGAAGCCATTAAAAGTACCAAGAAGAGAGAATGGGCATACAGTTAGCGTAGCAGTTTGGCATTCAGCAAAAGAATTCCAATAAAATGGGAAGCACAAGTTTGATCCATTTCTTCACCAAGTTTTAGCAGCATCAACGTTTCCTCTTCATACTTTTCAAAGATCTGGAAGCATAAGCTCTTAGCTTTGCAAGTATAGTTCTTTCACTAACGCGCAACGTCAGAGAATGATAGAATTTTCTTTCATTTAGAGAACAGCATGTTTTAAGCTTGTTCAAGTCGTCCTCCACAGAATTTGAACCGTAGAGACTTTCCCTTCTATCGGCAAGGGACAAGAGCGCAATGCAAACACTCCTGTTTAATAATAACTCTTTAACTTCATCTGATTTTTTACTGCACTCGCTTGTCGTGATCTGGGTCAACTTGGTGATCTTTGAAATTTCATCGCCATCTTTAAAAGAATCAATCAAATAACTTAGCTTCTCGTATGTATCATCTGGTAAAATAATGATGTAGAGAAGAACTATGAGTTCGATTTGCGGTTCCCCATCATATGAAACTTCAAAGTACTCAGAGTCCTGGCTTGCGCAAGGTGAGAACTTTAGTTTTCTCCACAATGACAATCTCATTCTACTGTGACGATTTGAGAATGTGGATGAACTCCATTCCAATACCAAACTTAGATCAATGTTGACTATGTCAAAGGGGTTGTCGGGTTCTGTGAATCCGTATCTATGAAGCAAAGCAGCATTGCCCATTAAGCCATAAGTGTTGAAAACCTGAGAAAGGAGTAACATGGTGAATAGCAGAACAGGAAGATAACCTACACATATACAACTTCACCGGCTTTCAAGGAATTGGAAGAAAGCAGACACAGCAGCAGAATCATGACTGAAGCATTCCATTTCATATAAAATTTTACGTACAAAGGAAAAAAAAAGTTTACGTGGGGATCTCTTAGGAGAAAAATGTCAGAAAAACAGAGATTTCAAAACTTTAATAATGAACAATCACAATGTCTAACAGACAGCATTGTTGAATTAACTAATTGCTACCACATCTCTTATTTAGTCAAATATTTCACAGATTATTTCCAGTTAAAGGATAATATATGATTTACAATGACAATGACAATGGCAGCAAAGCAGGACAATCATCCAAGATTAGACCGTCGCTCAGAATCATTAACGGATTTAATAGGTGCACTTTTGCTCTGAATGACAACGGAAGCAGTTTACTCCTAAAGTCGAAGTACTAATAGCTTTGTCCATGCAACTGAGCTTATGGAGAGCCCATGTATAGTGAAATAAAACTTAAATAACAAAGCAGGTCAGAGGTCAAGAACCTGAACTTTTACTGCCGGATATCAACTTTAAACAATCTACATGAATGGGTTAAGGATTGTTGGGATTTCAGTAGAGAGTTTAAGTCTAAATATTTCATGAAACTTTTATTAGTTCTTCAAACACTAACAACGCTCAGAATCTCAGACACAACTTACAAGTCAAAATGACAATTTAAACAGTTAAACAACATCCATGATCTATTAATAACCAAGTAAATTCATTTAACAAGTTTTTAAAGCCTGACCTCAGTGCCTGCTTCAACATCCCTGACAATAATCATTTCTAGAGTATCGGGGTCACCATCTGAATGCTCTCGAGAGGCAGGGTCATGATTATAACCTTGTTGAGCTACAGGAGTATCACCTGAATCAGAAGAAAGAAAGCCCTTAGTATGTAAACTTTACCAGAAAAGAACAGCCAAAGCCCACTCGAGAAATGGTGATTTTTTTACATTATAACCTGCAGAGTTATTATTTAAATCAGCATTCAGTGATTGATCATAGCCAGATGTATCAGTGACGACTGCATCATCTTCCTCATCTGAATCAGAAGGTAAAGATTCAGAGGTAAAATGAACATTCTCTGCTCCTGTCTTGTGATTGAAGCTGCATCAAATACAGATTTATATATATTGAAGATTGAGAATGAATTGTGTATTTGTGATACAAAATCTTTAGTGTAAGAATATGAACACATGCAAAAGCCCCTCGACCAGCCCAAAAAGAACCTTTCTACAAAAATTTTTAAGTCAGGAAGTTCATATAATCTACCAATATTAAAACAAAAAGTTACTTGTTATCGAAAATAGGAAGCTACTTACAGATCAGCTAAAGGCACCATTCCATAGCCATGATAATCATCTATTTGAAAGGAACGAGATGCCACTAAAGACTTGGCAGAGAAGTACTGATCAACACCAAAAAACTTTGGATCAAGTTCCAAAGGTCCAGAATGAATAAGGGGCTCAATATATTCTTTCCAGTCTTCATATATAACAGCTTGGTCTTCTTGCACAGTCTGCCTAGATTTGCACCAAGCGCATGCAATAACAGAGACCCCAGATTAGAACACTAATAGTGAACCTCAAAGATGAAAAGAAGAAAATTAACATGTACTGTCAAGTTAATATGAGTTGAATACGTATATAGTTATGTAGAAAAATTCAAAGTACTCAAAAATTCTGTGCTTGAAGGTCTGCCCACATGGACCGATGCAGTAACAAGAGTACATGACTCGTATTAACTGAGAAATAACTTGAAATGCATTTGAATGCATCAAACAGAACAGCTTTACTATTTCATTCTAGTAGATAAAAAGCCATTACAAAGAATATGCTGCCAATGTAGTTGTACAAGCCCCCAAGAAGCCCAGAAGATTCACCATCTTTGACTTCAACACTCTGTACTCAAAGATTGTATAAACTCCATCTCATAGGGAACCTCAACGTGGTTCTATTGTTTAATATTTTCATCAATTTAGTGAACATAACAAAGATGATGTACTATGCAGTCTACAGATCCCACACAAGGATTCTATTGCTCCCCATCAATCACTTCAGAAATTCCCAAAACCCTTCTGATACCAAAAGATTCAACATCACTAACAAAAATAACAAAGCCCCAACCTAATCATTTTAGGTTCCTTTAGTTTTTACCTATTAATAAGTAAACAAAAGGATATGTTATCCATCAAACCAGGATTGATTTTTGCCCTATTACCTAAAAGCCTAACTTTTTCAAAAACTCAGATAACAACCATTGTCTCCATTCCACCAAGCTACATTATTGTTAAAAACAAGCAAATGAACCTGTCACAACTCTAAAATAAGACCTCATCCAAGTTGCCAAGCAAAGTGATACCTAAAACAAGGTTTGATCTTAAGACGATCTTGCAATGCTTTTCTAACAAAACATCCAAATCATCAAACTTTTAGAAACAATATAGTTCAAAATAGTGACACTAATAAACCTACAACTTAGAACATACTCCTAAAGCAAAATCGCATTGCCTTCCAAATCCAAAAGCAAATAAAAATCCAAGCACTTTTGCATAAAAATTACCAAACATCATCCGTACTATCATCAGAATTGGTAAACAAATTCGTCGAATAAAAATGAAAACAAACAAAGCATCAATCTCACCTTGCTAGAAGCCTCGGTCCCCGCTTGAGCAAACTCCATCGCCTCCTCCAAGCTCCACACTCAAGGGCACCCTCCTCGCTCCGGCAACACCTGAAGGTATCCAAAACCACTTCGACGCCGACCCCAAGCTCCTCTCATATATCGACGCCAAGGAAAGCCCAAGAGACCCATCAATCGGATCTCGATGGCCGTGCACGCGCTGCCGACGTCCTGATAGTGCGAGGCACGCCGCCTTCCGGGATGGCGGCTGGCATCGCTCACAGCGCCCGTCGACGGCGAGGGCCTCGCTACATACCTTGCGTTCTCGGCGATCTCGAGAGCGTCGCGCTGGATGCGATAACGGGCGCATCCGACGCCTGAAAGCGCGCAAGCGGCGGCGGCCGCGAAATCGAGAGACCGAGGGTAGTGGGTGTTCGAGTTGGTTTGGTTTTAAATATGTGCTTTGGTTTGTTCTTAAACCAGGTTCGGTTTCGGTTCAGGATCATGGGTGTGGGTTTTTAAAGAAATATGATTTATTGCATCATTTGAAATTAGTTTTTGAAGATAAATGCTGAGTGTTTGTCATGACTGCAATTCGAGAAAATAATAGAGAACTTATTCGGTATGCTGCTCACTTTCTTCCAAAATTTCCTAAATGCCTCACTATTTTGAATTTCTTTCCATTTATTTTTAAAAATATTATATTAACAATTCTATTTCTAAATTCAAATTTTACATGAATTAAATTCATGATCACTGCACATCTAAATTCAAATTCATCATCTGGTCCACAATTCCCTTTAGAAGGTTCCATATTGATCAATTTTCAATGGCTCCAACGATAAGTTTAATACTCAACCAGCGTCCGGTAGCGTTAAATTAGCTTCACCTGGTTTTCCTTCAACTTGTTATTATTAGGTGGCTGGCATACGTTTCAATTTTGTGTTTATCCAAATTTTAAAATCATCCAAAATTTTATTTTAGCTCTAATGTCATCCAAGTTCAAATTTTATTATTGATTATAAGTTTTAATTAGTATATGAATTTTAAAAGTAATGTAATTTAATTTAAATTAGTCGATTCTTGTTTCCTTCACGTCAATTGGATATATATTATGGCAGGAAGAATATTATGCCATTTTAGAAAATTAATGCTGTGCTATTTATTGAGATTTTTATGAGAATGTATAAAATAGTAAATAAACTTATTTAAAAATTTTAATCTAATTATTTTATTAAATTATTAAATATTTTTGTTATATATATATATATATATATATTTTATGTGTGTTAATTTGTATTATTTAAGTTTGTATGGTGAAATGATGAAAGAGGGTAAATGAATGTGTGGATTCTTCTGTATTATAAAGGTGAATTTGTTTATTAATGAGTTTTGATTGTTGGGATAGCATGTGTATTAATCTGTGTTATTTAACCATTAAGATGTTTAACTTTGTTGTGTGTTTTAAATCAATTAATAAGGGTTATGTATGCTATTTTTATTTCTACTTTCATAAGAAGAATGCGTAGATCAATGGTTTTTGCCACTCTATTTCGGTTCATCGGTTTATTCTTATATATGTTACTGACTAAAATTAATGTGGTGATTTTAATAGTACATTATCTATTCATGTATACAAAATATGTAGATTAATAACTATATATTTAAAGGTAAAATAAATATAAAACTAATTTTTCCTATGATTTATTAATTAATATATTTTTCAAGTTATTATTTAAGATCATATTATCAGTTGGACATCCATTGCTTTTATTTTTTATTTTATTCAAACTAGCTAATATATATGGTTTGGCCCTTGACAGGGATGTTGTGCAAGTGCTGTTTTGGGACTATTTCCGGGACTCATCTCCATGCCTCCCAGATCATCTAAAGTGCTGGCTGATCCTCCTGGCCCTCCTGGGCCTCCTCTCTTCAAGTAACAGCTGATTGTGTCCGTTATAATCAAACCTCAAATGAACCTCTGCATCTTCCACTTCTCTGGTCTCTCTGTTTTCTTCTCTGGTCTTGGGAGGCTGGGAGGTGCAATCAGATCTCTTTAGTTGGTGGCTCCTCCTCTTTTCTTTTTGGTTCCTGCTATGTTCTTATTCATTTTCTTTTCTTCAGGGTTTCTTCATTGGTTCTGTCTTCCCATTCTAATCCCAGGTCGGCAATGAATAAATCATGCTAAGATCATGCATTATCATATCTGGGATCAGCTTGAATATATATAAATTTTTTTTTTATTTCTGGATCTAGTGAGGCAAACTAGTAGTGATCTGTAATTTGTGATCCCAGGCTTTTGATACTTTCAGTGGTGGGGTTCATCAAGGAGTGAGAGGGGTGTTTTCAAAAACAGCGTTTGTCATTTAAATCTTGATTGTGTGGGCGTGATAACTATAGAGAGTCATGATCTTCTTGGAGCACTGACTTACCATGTGTAAACCAGTGACAATCACTATGGATTGGAAAGACTCTAATGTGGTGTCCATTGGGGACTAGTCCATTCAGCTCTTGGAACTTCTCCACTCCCGTCTTATCGAGCTCTTACTATGGCAGCTCATGTGGTGTTATTCAAGGACAAAGGAGCATATCTCAGATTCACCAGGCCTGGTTATTGCAAGGGTGAGGCATTGATGCCTTTGTAGCGGGTTTGAATCTCTTCCTCTCTTGATAGGGGTTTGGGCTTTGGAAGAGTTGAGATGTGAGAGTCATAACCTTCTTGCTTGAGTTCGACATGGGGTGGGGAAAGTAATTTAGGCCTCCGAGACATCTTCCTAGGTTTGCTCAGGAGGTTTAAGTGAGAGATGAGGTTTGGTTTTAAGGACTTCTTTAGTGTGTCTTGCGGAGAACATTAATGGTCTTGGTTAGTTGACCGGAGGTGCATGGCTGGCATGTCTCAGACGACAAAGGGGTTTGATGTGGCTGGAAACTGGTTGGTGATGAGGTTACTATTGTTGGTAGGGCCCCGTGGTCCAGGAGGAGTTTAACTTGTAAGCTTGTTTGAGCTTTAAAGTATATTCATGAACATGGGTGCTGGATTAAGGTTGAGTTTACAAGGTTGTTTCTATGTTCTAATTGTTGCATGTCATGGGCTATATTTATAGTATTGAGGAGGGCACACATGCACTCACGTGTAGAAATATGGGAGCTTGTTTTTGTGGATGTAATGCCAAAGGCTATAGCACTTTGTGTGATATGTCCATGCATATGTTCCTGACTTCTCACATGCATGGTTTATAATTAGGAAGACAAATGTGTCCAAAAATAGTGGAGCTGTTTGGTGGCCGGTATGATATCATGGGACAAATGTGATTAATTATTTAGTCCAGTTCCTAGCTATCTCGATGTTGAAAGAAGATATTTATACAATTTATACTTGTGGACACTATTTGTGGATTCAAAATGAACAAGTATAAATGTGCACACGTTGAAGAAATATTCAAACTTGTAGGCACTATTTTGTGTTTTATAGCAAAACATGACTAAATATATTAGATTTGAACACAGTGAGAATTTAAATGTTTTATAATATATTCTACCTAATTATTGATAAACACTATATAGATAGATAATCTCAAAGGAACTATGTTATTATTGGAGGCAAGGATCACAAACAACTCTATTTGACAGGATAATTCACGACAAACATCATGAACCAAAATGAAAACTAGATAAAAACTCAAAAAACGAAAAACAAAAACAAAAACAAAACAAAACTCTAAAAACAACACACATATACATATGATAAACCTCAGTAACTAAAAAGAAATGGGTTAGATGAGTCATAGTGATGATACATGTCGGGCTCCAAAACAATCAGCACCACTTAACCGATTCGTGCCTCGAACTTAAACGTTTCCCGATCTTTAAATCGCTAGTCCCTTCACAAACACAATCGCTGCTTTTCTCCTTTTGCCTCGAACTTAAGCCACATTGCTTGATCAAGAGCATCATCACTTTCATCAATCTTTCCTCCCGATCTTCTAATGACTTCAGCGAACCAAGGTTGTCGGGAGCCGGCTGGGCATTGATCCGCCAAATCCGAGTCAGGTCGATGGGTTCAATCGGGTCGAGCCCAGAGGTTAAACTAGAGTCAATAATAAAAATATTAAAAAGTTTATAATAATAATTAATAATGATAAAAATAATATAACTTATATTTTTAATAATAAAAAACACAATTAATTTAATACAAGATTTAAAATTTAAATTATATATATATTTCTATTTCAAAAATATCTAAAAGATAATTTTAATATTTAAAATTTTAGTTTTATTATATACTATCTCGTGGGCTCCTTTTCTTTCTGCAGCCTTTTGATTAGGGTTAGACCAGGTTAAAAAGCATGGATCATAATCAAATTTTTAATTATTTTTATATTTAGAGATGATTGCGTGATTCATAACTTCTATTAAGGACAAGCCCCCTAATAATTACCCCAGACGATGTCGTGGGAACTCTCCGATTAAGAAACAAGTGTGAATGAGAAATAACTAAGTAAAACATAACAATTTTTATTAATTTTCAAAGATGCATGTGAACATATAATCATAGGCGAGAATCTAAAAAGTAAGAGAGCTATTCTGCTAGGAGAGCTTGACAAGAGAGTTTTTAAAGAGAGAGCCATTTTTATCATGCTCTTGAACTTTTTACTTTTGCTTGGTCGCGCTCTTGACTCCTCTCGAAGGTATGTCGGAAGACCCTTTTACAGCTCTGTGAATATGATTTCCCTCGGCTTCTTTTCTTTTTTACGTGAAGCTTGTATCTTGACACATCACTTAGCTCTCGTGCTGCCACTCTACATTTATGAGTTCCTCTTGGTCGTTTATGCTTCTTTTGTCAGAAGACATTAGCCTTTTTAAAGCTATGAAAATCTCCGACTCCTTGACTTATGAAACTCCTCGGGTCTTTGACTTTTTTGTGTCTTAAAACTTCAAAGTTGCATTTGTCATTTACATGATGCATTTAGGTCTTGACTCTACAATGCTTTTGAGCCTTGACCATTAGATCTTTAAGTTGTGACCCTCAACATGGCTAGGTCATTACTTTGACAATTTTGACTTTGCTTTTAAAATGGATTTCAAGCTATAATTATGAACTTGATTTCCATTAGTTAAGTCACCAGATGAGTTCTCTAATTCATTTTTTGCGAAAGAGGCCTCACAGTAGACTTCAAGAAATTTTTTTTTGTCAACGCTTCTTTCTTTTTTAATGAATGCTGAAGAGAGATTTTTTTTTTTTGTGAACTTTTCATTTTTCTTTCTCTTTTTTCTTTTACCCTTCCTTTCACTTCAAGAAAATTTTTTTTACTCTTCTTTTCATTCCACTCTTTTTTTTTACTCCAATGAATGTCAAAAGACCTCAAAGTGAGCTTGAATAGAGATTTGTTTTATGAAAATTGCTCTTTATCCCAAGAGTGTCTGAACCTCAAGGTGGATTTAGAGAATTTTATGAAAATTTCTCATTACCCCAAGAAAGTCATGACCTCAAGGTGGAATTAGAGAATTTATGAAAATTTCTCGTTGCCCCAAGAAAGTCAAGACTTCAAGGCGGAATTAGAGAATATTTTATGAAAATTTCCCATTACCCTAAGAAGTCAAGACTTCAAGATGGAGTTAGAGAAATTTATGAAAATTTCTCGTTACCCCAAGAAAGTCAAGACTTCAATGTGGAATTAGAGAATTTATGAAAATTTCTCGTTACCCCAAGAAAGTCAAGACTTCAAGGTGGAATGAGAGAAATTTATGAAAATTTCAAAAGGAGATAACCTCTGCTCCAATAAAATCATCCATCATCATTCAATTTTTTTTATCCTATCCTTTATATATATTCTTTTCCCTTTATTCAATTTTTCCTTCTCTTTTCTTCTCTTTTTCACCCTTTCATTTTTTCCCCCTCTTCTCTTTTTCACTCACCCTTTCATTTTTCCTCTTTTTATTTTTATTTTTTCTCTTCTCTCTTTTTATTCTTCCTTCATTTTTTCCTCTCCTTCTCTTTTTTTCATTCATCCTTTCATCATTTTTCCGACTTCTCTTTTTCTACTCACCCTTTCATTTTTTTTCACTTTTTTCACTCTTCCTTCATATTTTTTTTTAACAAAATGGCAAGAATATTCCAATTCAATCATGAAAAAGCTACAAGAATGTCTATAATGAAATACCCATGTTATAAAGCATGTCATTCCAAGATCAATGCATCTGAACAGCCCTTAGCTTAGTTTTCCACTTACCAAACTCCAGATGCCTAATCCTAAATCCAGCAAAGATAAAAAAAGAAAATTGCTTAGGCTTGTACCATAAGAATACCAGGGGCCACCAGAATCCATCGCACACCAGCAGCCGCAAGAATAACAGCACTGTTTTGACTCCACGACAATGGTGATGTGCACTGCAACAAAAGCTTTACATCCTCATTCTTGCATGAAGTAGACGCAGCCTTCTCGGACTGATCACCATCCCTGCGCGCCTTGCCACTAAACTGATCAGACTTTTCCTTCCCCTCCTTTTCCTGAGTCCTTAAAAAAATTGTTTATATAAAAATAAAAATAATAATAATAATAATAATATAATAAATAAATTAAATGTATTTCCTAATTTACACAAAATATTCAAAATATTCAAATCTCAAGAGCGGTAGAGAGCACGCAGGATCTCAAGGTCGTCTAAAAATACACAAATCTCGGGACTGAGTCGAGAGACCGCGATCTCAAGATGGTCTAAAATACTCAAATCTCGGGATCGGGTGAGAAGCACCCGATCTCGAGGCGATCCAAAATATCCAAAAATATTCAAATACACAAATCTTAGGACCAGTCGAGAGCACCGATCTCAAGACGGTCTAAAATACTCAAATCTCAAGATCAACCGAGAGCACCGATCTCGAGGCGATCCAAAATATCCAAAATATTCAAATACACAAATCTTAGGGACCGATCGAGAGCACCGATCTCAAGGCGGTCTAAAAATACTCAAATCTCGGGGATCAGCGAGAGCGACCCGATCTCGAGGCGATCCAAAAATATCCAAAAATATTCAAATACACAAATCTTAGGACCAGTCGAGAGCACCGATCTCAAGACGGTCTAAAATACTCAAATCTCAAGATCAACCGAGAGCACCGATCTCGAGGCGATCCAAAATATCCAAATCTCAAGACTAACCGAAAGCACAGATCTCAAGGCAGTCTAAAATAGTCAAGTCTCAAGATCAGCCGAGAGCACACATTTCGAGGCGATTCTAAATACATAAATCTAAAGATCAGCCTAGAACACACATTTCGAGGCAATCTCAATCCCAAGATCAGCCATGAATGCAAATCACGAAGTAAAAAAATGATGAATAAATAAATAAATAAATAAATAAAAATAAAAAAATAATTAAAAATAATAATAATAATAATAATAATAATAATAATAATAATCAATCAAATCATAATAATAATAAATAAATAAATAATAATAATAAGTCAAATCAAATCAAATTAAAATAAAATAAAATAAATGAAATTAGATAAAAAAATATATATTAATTAAATATAATCAAATCATATCAAATAATAATAATAATAATAATACAATTAGATAAAACATAATAATAAATTAAATTAAATTAATAAAAAATAATAATAACAATAAAACAATTCAAATCAAATCAGATAAAAAAATATATATCAGATAAAAAATAATAATAATAAAAATAAATAAATAAATAAATAATAAAAAATAATAATTAATAGATTAAGTCAGGTAAAAGATATATAAATAATAATAAGATAAAAAATAAAAATAAAAATAAAAATAATAAATAATAATAATAATAATAATAATAATAATAATAATGATATGTAGATAATATAAATAAAAAAATTTAAAAAGATAAACTAATGATAATAATAATAAAAATAAATAATACAAATAATAATAATAAAAATAATAATAATATATATATATATATATATAATATTGATAAAAGATAATAAATAAATAAATAAATAATCCAAAATCAGATAAAGAAAATATAAAAATCAAATATATAAAATATATATATCAAAAGGAAGATAAAATAAATACATAAATAGACTTCTTGATCGAAACCTCAAGTTGAGATTAATGGTGCTTCCGTCCTGATTCAGCTATTCATATTGTCCAATAACTAAGAGAGAATAATGGGAAGCTGTACATGCAAGCCTTAGAGGGTGTCATGATTCTTGGCGAGGAGCTCTCGAAGCATCACATCTATAATAGCAACAATGAATTGATGAAAGTGATTCAGGTGTATAGCCTGATATATATTAGTTCTCTTAAACCTGTAAAGATTTATTGGAATGCAACCATTGTATTTCTTCTGCTATTTGCTACAACATTAGTCAAGCAGTTGAAAGAAACGAAAATCTTGAAATTATGAAAGAATACAGCACTGTTTGTACTTATTTGTTATTCCACCACATCTTCCATTCAACTGTATACTAAAACAAAAGTCAAACAAGTATAAAAAAAAAAATTATTATATCATATTCTTTACTGCAAAACATAGAAATTCCGTTGAAGTATGATCTACATGTATTGATATATTAAAAGACCAGTTCACATGGGTATTTACAAGGCATGAATCTCATTAATGCCTGGCAGTGAATGCACAATTTCAAGGGATCCACAT